>NC_044001.1:30678605-30838605 GCF_902150065.1 Myripristis murdjan
TGTATTAATACTTCAACGTTTGTGAATGACAGCGGATCTTCCACTTCTCTGTTTTTTAAAGTCCAAACACAGGAGAAGTCTTGATCACTTTCCCTATTCGGCGTCTAAATTTTGCTCAAATAATAGAAGGCAATTTATAACAGGTAACAAATAACTGAAGGGCCTATGTCTAATTTTGTAAAATTATCAGGAGGAAAAGAATGGCCTTCATATCGGACTTCGGCAAAGTTTCTCTCTCTGCTCCAAGTCTGAAATGTCCGTTTTTACGCACCGATCATCCTGGAAAAAATCCGCTCAAACTTCTCAGAAAGACAACGAAGGGGAACAAAAAGGGGGAGTCGATTTGATTCGATGCTGAATTTTGCTTGTATACTTACGTGTTATTTCTCTCTGGGACAGGTGCTGTGGGTTCCCCTGCTTGCGTCGGGACATCGCCCTGGCATTTACACTGGCATCGCCCGGCGAGCGGCGCTGGAAGGGTCGGCTCTCCTCCTGGTCCCCAAACTGGCCGCTCACTGGCCCCAAACTGGCCGCTCACAGGCCACTTAACTGGCCCCAAACTGACCGCTCACTGACCCCAAACTGGCCTCACAGTGTCCCCTGAAGGATCTCCTCCTCCTCCACCGGGCAGCGTGTTCCTGCGCTCTGCGGTGACCGGCCGTGGCGCAGCTCTGGGCGGCCGGCGCTCGGTCGGAGCTCGGTGCCAAAGTGGCTGTGCGCCTTCTTTAGTCGGTGTGTGGGGTGAGGGAGGGGGATAGTCCGGCTCTGCCTTCCGCCTTTCACACCATCTGTTAGTGGGAGTAGTAGATAGGAGCGACGAGGAGCTGTCCGAGTGGAGGGGAGAGACGGCGGGCAGGAGGTCGGCGGTCACCTCTTGATGGTCACTCAGTGCCTGTGTCCACTCTCCGGCCACTCTGGACACCGCGGATCCCTCTCTAGCAAAACCAGGAGAGGAGGGAGGACACCAATTGACAGCTCAAAGTGTATAAAATATGAATCCAATTTTTCTTCTCGGCACTTCTTCTCGGGGGTGTCGCCAAGTGGTGGGCACTTCTTCTGCTGCACTGGCAGTGCCAGCCAGGCGGGCGGGCGGGTGACTTTAACTCTTAAAGTCAAAGCCCCTGGTCGAGGACAGGCTGCCACCTCTTTTCTCTTTGTGAAGCTGCAGAGTCCCGCATCCCCGGGCTGTGCGGCTCTGTGCGGCTCTGCGCGGCTCTGTGCGGCTCTGTGCGGCTCTCTGGCTTCTACAATGGGAGAAAACTCAAGTTCAAGTGCGGACGTGACGTTCAGTCTGCGGTGCGAAGGAGAGTGGAGACTGAAGAGCACTGGGGGCGACTAGTGGTGGCTTTCACACACACACACACACACACACACACACACACACACACACACACACACACACACACACACACACACACACACAGCCCAGGTGGCGCGCGCACGGCACCAGTGGCCAGAGCCGCTTCTGTCGTATCAGTGCGAAAATGTGATTTATTTCTGTTAAATTGTGACCTGCCCGGCTGCCGTGCGTCGTCCCGGGGCGGCTGGACACTTGCGCTGATATTAGAGTTATATGTAGCTGTGTGTAATTCCATATTCACCTGTGTCATGCATTTGGCAAGATAATAGGCGTCAGTTTTTCACGATGATGATGTTTAATACAACTGAGTTTTTTTTTTTTTTTTTTTTTTTTAATGACCCTCTTTGCACCTTTGTCTCCTTAACGCCTTCATCACATCACAGGCCTGTCATATTGTTTAGACAACTTGTTAGAACTGAATCTTCACCCACACTCCTTATCAATTATATTAATTGACACTCTTTTGTCATTTTTCATATTGGACCTCCCTTTCTGGCGAGTATCTCCTGAATATACGATTTTAAATTAATCAAACCATTTTCTAATTTTGTTCCAGCATTTGATCAACTGATTAAATCCACTTTTTTCCTGTTGCCATCAGCTACAATTTACCAGGGTGAAATACATTCTTCCACGATATTATTTGTCATTAAATCCGTGTTTTCGTGGAGCCGGTTGTATTTTTATCGGTGGGAATAAAGGACAGATTTCACACTCTTGGTCAGATTGATGCTTCGTGGCCTAGTTACAGGAATAAGCACGCATTCCCCGCATCTTACACACGTTTCATTCATATTTACATTTGCGCACACCTTTAATACTTTAAAATCATTTAATCATTCAAATAAATAGTAATAATAAATCAAATAATAATTTCTAAATGTCCCTTTAAATGTATACGTATGAATTCTTTTAATCATATTAAGGTGTAATTAATAACACCCAATTAGCGGGCGCAGTGATATGCATGTCACTTGAGAGAAAAAAGAGGTTAAATTCAGTTTTAGTAATAGGGCAGGTTTGCGACCTAATAGTGCCATTTGGACTTTATCTTTTATTAAACTGCAAGATGCAAACAGCTCTTCAGAGAATGTGCTTTAGGGTGAAAATTGGATTCCAAATATTAGCAGTGGGAATCTTTGACTTGCGTCTTATCAGTCAGCTCACCAGCTACAATGAAATCAAAATGAAAATAAAAAAAAAGTATTTGCCACTGAATTTACAAGACAAGTCAAAAAAGCTGCACATCTTCATGCAGATGATGCAGCCAGCCTCATAGTTGGCACTGTGTGTGTGTGTGTGTGTGTGTGTGTGTGTGTGAGAGAGAGAGAGAGAGAGAGAGAGAGAGAGAGAGAGTATACACTTGTACATAAGTACAGAGCCAGTCAGCAGAGTTTGGGCTTTAGAGATGAGCGGTGTGAATGTGGGTTGATGATGGATAACTGGTTGGTGACAGAAACCAGAATCTCTTTATACTGGGAGCGAAGTGAGGAGCCAACACACACTGCTTGAAGGGAGGAATGCAGGGAGCATCTGATTTTCATCTCCACACCGCCCTGTGGGGGAGGAGAATGAGACAATGGCAAAACAAAAGGCAAAATTAGGTGACTGAGAGAAAGAGAGAGTGTGTGGTTATTATATAGAACCTGGGAGACAGGGAGATTACAGCTATCATATAGAAACAAGGACAATGAGAAACTGTAGTTTCATAGAAACAGGGAGAGGGAGACTATATTATCAATGGGTTGTTTCATAGAGATTCTGCAAGAGATAGACTGTAGAAACTAAGAGAGAGACTGTACAGTTTCATATGGAAAGTGAGAAAGAGTCGGTTATCGTTTGGAGAGAAGTGGGAGAACGAGAGCGACTCTGGTTATCGCGCACGAGGAGGGAGCAAGACAGAAACTGGGAGAGAGTTGATACCCAAGTTTCTTTTACGGAACAGGGGGAGTCTCTATGATAAAACCTCCGATTTAAATTAGAGGAGGATTTCTCCAGCAGGCCTGCTCCTCCGTGACTGTAGCTAGGAAACTTGCTACCAACCCCTTCTTCACTGCACAGCTGGGAGAGCTGCCATCATATTCCAAAACTAAGTCCTCCTGCTTCTTCCTCTTCTCTTTCTTCTTCCTCATCATCTTCCTCTTCTGTTTCTTCATCTCCTTCTTCTTCTTCTTCTGCTTCTTCTTCTTCTTCTTCTGCTTCTTCATTACAGAACTGTATCAACTGTTGTCATGTTCCAAAACTGAGACCTTCTTCTTCTTCTTCTTCTTCTTCTTCTTCTTCTTCTTCTTCTTCTTCTTCTTCTTCCTTCACTAGCAGGAGTGTACATACTACATGTCTGTGTCCATCTTCCTACATTGTTATCCATGCTGGGGGGAGCGTGGGGGGATTCTAGGCCTTGGGGGTTTTAAGACCCAACTCCAGCCCCCCTCCCTCCTCATATCTAGATTAGGAGCTGCTAGTTGGTTCCCCTGCCAGCCGATGTCAGAGCTGCAGATCATCCGATGCGAATGCCTCTCCTCATATGCATCTATCCGGCTTTTGTGTTTTGGACTTCTCGCCACTTTTCATTGAATTGCCTCGAGTGCTGCTTCGCATCTTCTCCTCCTGCCGTCCCCTCTCTCTCATTCCCTCTCTCTCTCTCCTTCTCTTTCTGTGTATCTTCACGGCTCGTCTCGGCGTCCTGGCTGGAACGCCGCTCACGCTGCCTCCAATAAGCCGAAAACCTCTCTGTCTATACCAGTAGGAGGACGTAAATAGATTTCCCATGCTCATTTACAAGAAAAAGGGGAGGATGGCAGGTTCGTCCAAATGTCTTTGTCACACGCATAACAGAACACCCACTTTCATTTGGGAGGGATATATCCACCACTTTGTCACAATAACACCCGACAGAGAGTATTATGTTGAAATGTAAATCATTGTCATTTTTAAGGCACAAGTCAGTGCCAGTGTTTTTTTCTTTTTTTTTTTATATAGAGATATGGAATTAAAGCTGCTTTGAGCTGCTCGGTGGACGAAGGAAAAGAAGAAGCTGTCTTCATTTTCGCTCATCCACCATGTTCAATCTGCACACACCAGGCATGCCTCATCCCTCTGCTAAACATGTATCTTCTGCATTACATTGTCATCGGTTTAGAGCTCTACATGGGCAACTTGGCAAATATTATGACCTCCTCAGTTGGTATAAACTAATTCTGAAATGGCTTTCTTCCCACCGCAGTTCAAAAATCTTATGTTTAAAGTTACTGTGTAGTAGTCGTTTATGTCGTCGACTGAAGCTGAAAGGCTGTCAAATCCACAGTAGTTGAGAAAATCAGGGCCTCCTATCAGGAGTGACGCCTCAGACCGTGGCACTTCCTGGATGTGCTCCCTGTCCTTGCGATCTGATTGGCTCATTAGTCAGATGGGCGACAGGTGCATCATTTCCTCCTCCTTACTGGAAGTTTTCGATTTCTCACTAAAGACCATCAGCATGAGTTATGGTGGGATGGCTCCCAATGTCCTGCTTTTGCCCTCCCTTGATTTGCATATATATACGCGGCTGTTGGTTTTTATGTTAATGCTAAATAAGCCTTTTCCCTCCCCCTAACGCCTCGGCTGGGCGGTTAAGTTTTAATTAGAGGGACGTGGAGGTGTCCTTTAGAGTTTTAAGATCACTTTCTGAGCAACTGTTCACCACCAAACCGCTAATATTGATGTTTATGTGTTCAGCTGCAGACTGGGGGGATAAAGCATGATGTGCAGATTAAAAAAAACAAAAAAAACAAACAAACAAAAAACAAGGTGTGAAGAAAACAGAAGATGTGTTATAAGAATATAAAATATTACTCATTTCATCCATATATGACCAAGGATGTTTAATGTAGTTTAATGTTTAATGTAGACTATATATATATATATATATATATATATATATATATATATATATAAGCTGCATTTGAAAAGTTTGCTTGTAAAACAGGCAGTTCCATGTGTAACTCCAGGAAATGCAACTGAACTTGGTTCTGATTGACTCTGCTCACTAAAGACTTACTAAAATCCTTCCATTTGAGCCTCATTTAAATTGAAGGATTTGTGTTCAGTCAGTCAGGGTATTGTGACTCTTGTGCTTATCTACAAATTCATTCACTAAAAACCTTACAGTTAAACCACATTTATTTGTAAAACGTCATGAGGGCCATTGTATTTCATACCAAAACTATGAAAAGTGAGCCGCAAGGGAACCTTTAAGGTTTTTCTATAATTTTGAAGGCATTGGAAGGCCCCATAACTAGGATTATTTATTAATGAGGAGTCAAGGACCCCCCAAACCACCTCAATCTAATTAACAGCAAACAGTGAGACCTGATGTCATTATCATCCATTAAAGGGGTCATTTTTCTCTTTAGCCAGTCATCAGTAATAAAACCCATATTGGAGAGGCATGCAGTGATGTGTTCGTGGTCGCTTACAGTGGTTATGAAAATATGACCCTCTGTGTCTGGACCCGCAATGCAACACCACCCTCTATTGGTTAGCCACTGCCACATGCAAATAATACCAAGGCCCTCTGTGTTGGTGTAAGTGTGGCAGTGTGTGTATGCACACCTCCCTGCATTATTTGTGTGTGCATACAGAAAAGCCGATGTCTCCGGCAGAATAGCAGGCTTTTCAATTCAGGGTGCATCTGTCCAAGTCTGTTTGAAAGTCAGTATTAAAGATGATTGATCACTCCCATCGTCTGCTCTGCTGTGTGTTCTGCATCCCTGCAAAGGGGCTGTCTTCTATCTTAACTCACATGAATATATATTAGCGTGATTTGAGCAAATCACATACCTGGAATAATATTCACTTTGGGCATGATAATATTTTGTTTAAAAGTAGCATGAGGTGACACTCATTACAGATTGGGGAAACGTGAATCAGGCAAGTGTTAAGTGAATAAAATGCTGCTATCATAGTCTCTGCATGGGTTGAAGAGCGAGTGTTTGAGGGCTAGTGGAGGAGCGGAGAAGCCCTTAAGCACAATTATGGATATCAAAGTTGAAATTATTCCTTTTAAAGGGAAAATGCTAATCATAGATTTATTTAGAGCAAGTTAACACGTTGTGAGGCAGCAGCTCAGAGCTCTCATTATCAACACACACGCGCATGCACACACACACACACGCACACATACAGATAAACACACACACACACAAACACATAGGCGCTCTCACTTCATCAAGACCGCTTACTCTCTCACACTCACCCTTTTTCCTTCTGTTTTCAAAGAGACTTATTTTCAGAATAATTAATTCCACCACAATTATAGCAATGGTTAATGTATATGTTGGTCATTATTCACAGTCTCATATAATGAGGCAGAGAGAGGAAACAAGAAAAAAATGATGTGTTTTGAACTCAAAGTGTAGCGTCCTAATTAGCTTTGCCTTCAATTACAGAGTATAGATGCTCAGGCCAGCCCTGCGATGCCTCACTGTGAGTTTTCTTTCCAAGAGAAACCTCAGGCTGGATTCAGAAAAACTCTTTTTGTAACTTTAGTCCAAACGAAAACATTAAGAAAAGTTGATAGCCATCAGAATAGTTTATACAGTTTTTAATTATTCTTAAGGGGAAAAAAACAGGAGTGAATGTGATTCTTGAAAGCAAAGTTTTCAAAATGGCTCTTCATTGTTTTCTTTAAATAACCTTCCACTTGTCTCAAAACCGGTAAATTCAGCTTCTAAATTCATTTATTTAAACATGCATTTTAAACAACAGACAGTATTGAATTTATTTACAGTAACTTTAAAACAACATTATAATTAGACAGTTACACTCATTAGGCCTTAAAACAAAATACACCGTGGGCCTTTTCCTACATCTTAAAGTTACTTATTTAAGTAAACCACTATTAAAGCCACCCTGTATAGCTCTCCCCAGTTTTGTTCTAGATGATCCCGTTTTATGCCATTTTTAAGGACATGTTTTTTGTTTGTTTGTTTTTTTCAATTCAAATTTTCAAACCAACAAAGTCTGTATTGCTAATAATCAGACAGTGAATTAATTTGGACAAACATGCTTATTTCAATTACAGAAAATCAATTTGGTACTTTTATGCTTGTTGCAGTTGCTTTAGTTGAGAGTTTCAGATGTAAAAATCAAAGTTTTGCTCACCAGTCTTGAGAAAACACTGAGGAATATTGCAAATCTTACTAGCTTGCTAAAATTTTGTCAAAGCCAACTTGTTAAAACAAAAAAAAAAACTCTTAAGTGAGGTGTGTGTGGTTTTTTCTGTCTGTGAGGAGACCAGTGTGTATTGGGATGAAGGCCTAAACTTAATCCTTAACTGCTGAATGTTGTCATTTTCATACAAATATCCAGGTGGTAGCAGGCTCTAGCTAAATCTTCTGCTAGCTGTCTATCGCTGTTAGCATCACTGTCAGGAATGTAGCACAGAGTAAACGCAGCTAACTCGCCTTTTACTGATTGATATCATTTTTAAAAAATCATTAATTAATTTAGTACTTGGTTCCATTCAGAGTGAAATAATCGAGAAAAACAATAAACTGATGGTTTTCTGAAAATATAATTAATTTTGCCAGTGTGAGTGGGCTACAGTCAACTCTTTTGCTAGCTGTCTCTCCCTGTTGCTGTAAGTATCACTGTCAGGGATGTAGCACAGGGTGAATGCAGCTAAACCCTTATACGAATTGAAATAATTAAAAAGAAAATTAGTACACACCTACTGAGAAAAAAAATAATAATCTGATATTTTTCTGAAAATATAATCAAGTTATACAGTTCCTAGCAAACCCAGCTAACTCTTTTGTTAGCACTCTCTCTTTATTGCTGTTAGCATCAGACAGATAAGGATGTAAATGCAGCCAAAGCCACTTTTTACTGGTTAACATAAATTTAAAAATCATCATTTAATTTAGTATATGGGTCTATTAAAAAAAACAATCAATAAAATAATAAACTGATGCTTTTCTAAAAATATAATGAATTTATCCAGGCTCCAGCTAACTTTTCTCTCTTTATTGCTTTTAGCATCACAGTCAGGGATGTACGTGGAGCCAAACCTTTCTTTTACTAGTTGATGTAAATCTTAAAAATATTAAATTCATTGTGTACATAGGTCTATTTAGAAAAAAAAATAATAGTAAACTGATGCTTTTCTGGAAATATGACTTAATTATCTTCATGTTAGTACTTGCTTAATTTAGCAGCAAAGTTCACTTCTTGTGCATTTACCGTCACAATACTGAGTGAGCCTACAAAGTTGTTAAGCCTCACCATTCTATAGCCCATTGACAGCAGAAACAGAAGGAAGTGTAAAAAGTCATGGCTAAAATCAGCAATAGCAGCACAAAGCTGGGCTTTGGATGGGGAGGCTGTGAAGGAGACGTATGCTGCGCTTGTGCCCCCCCACCCATTAACACCCATTTATACACAGTCAAACAACCAGGTAAAACACTGAAGAGCCCTGGAAATCTCCAGACCTTTACACTCCAGCATGCAGCAGCCAGTGGGCAGCGCCATGCGACCTGCAGGCTAGATGAGATTTAAATAAGGTTGTCCTGCTGGATCAGTTTAGGACCCCTGGAGCCCGGAGATGCCCGGCTACCGGCCACCAGCCACCGGCCACCAGGCCAAACACGATTGTCTCACCGAAGAAAAATGGCAGCCGAGTGTGACTAAATCGGGTTTGCTTGGCAGCCGGACGGCGGGCCTACTTCCACTGGACTCCCTGGAGGAAGGAGAGAACGAGCAAACAAACGAGTGAGGGAATGCAACGGCCCCAAAACACACACACACAAATGAAAGTTGGCATCTGATAGAAGAATCCAGCACTGCCAAAACTCTGCATTCACCACAATTAGCTCCGTCCTCAGCCGCTTGTCTTAAACCCTGCGGTGGCGATCCAAGCCTGTGCTTTTGTTTAGAAAGAATCTCTCATGTCCTTTCTTTCCCAGTGCTAACATGACTTGTGGCTGTCTAACCTATAGCACTTTGTCCTTTTGCAGAAAAAACAATACATAAAAGGCCAAATCATGTGGTTTAGCACATGTAAGAACCAAGCCAAGTCTGATTTTCCTTCAGTCATTTCCTCACTACCTTCAGGTGTTGGAATTTACACATAAAAGGTGTCATTGCATGTTTTGAAGCTGATCAATCATAGTAGTAGACTGAAGAGGCACAAAAAGGAGACATTCTGCAGAATCTCACAGATACAATACAGATTTTCAGCAGAAAAGACAACAGGAATTGAAAGAAAGTATCCACAGATTCTTATACTTAGGTCTATAATTTGCTGAGGAAAGCCTGCACGGAGTTTGAATCCCTGTATTTGCATTGCAGGGTTTTTGAGGTAAGTTCAGGAAACTTTGTGCCATGAAGTGAGTCACACAAAGATGGAAGCATGCAGACTAACACAAAGCAGCATTATTCCATGTAAATGAAGCTGTCTGTTATTTTTGGTGTCTCTTCTCTGGGATGAAGTCAAGGTCAAAAAAAAAAAAGAAAAAAATCATTAATTAGAATGAAAATGATCAATATTAAAGAAATACAGTTGTCATGTTGGACACTCCCCATCCCCCCAGAATTCACTGTTGTTCCATGTAAATGAAGCCCAGGTTCAGTTCTTATCAGGCTGAACTGTGGCTGACTCCTGTGTTGGGGCAGCAAGAGATGGAGCCTAGCCTATCCATCACTGTGATGTACTACACACGCACACTCACACACACACAGAGAGAGAGAGAGAGAGAGAGAGATAGAGAAAGAGAGAAAGAGAGAGAGAGCATTGGGTTGGCTTCAAAGCACCTCACCATAGATTCTACAAGGATATAGGGGACTGAATTGTTTGAGTGACATTGCCATTTTTAAAGCCGCATTCAGTATCTTTGTCATTCAAAAAAAGTGATAAATACTCATGCATACCATTGTGGCATCAAATCAAAGTATCTCACTGGAATCAGTCCAGGTTAATTAGTTCATCATCTCCATCATATCAGATGTTGATCAACTTCCATAATGTCCAAAAGTAATTTATTTTTAAAATTAAATTTCAAGAAAATTAGTCCATCAAAAATGATGAACTGAAACAACAACAACAATAAAATACCAAGAAATTGCCACAAAATTATGAGAAATTTAAAAAGGGTTAAAACATATTCATGAAAAAGTATTTTTTTTTTTTTTTTTTTTTTTTTTTTAAATCTTAATAACCATTTAAAGCTGTTTGTATTTTAAACATGCAAGTGTATGTTATGACTAAATGGAGTCCTTAACTTCAACTGAAATTCAGGTGAGATAGAAGTCTCACCTGTTTCTATTCTGAGTTTATCCTCTCTCTCTCTCTCTCTCTCTCTCTCTCTGCATCCAATAGCAGACACAGTCGTGGTTAATTAAGTGGCTCTGGCTCGTTAACTGTCCTCCGCTGCCCTCTTCTGGTCAGTCTGCCATACTGGACATGCCCAGCACTGCTCCACTCCTGCTGCAGCATTCACACATATCTCAACTATTTACACTTGACAGCTGATTTTGTGGCTCCATTTCAACCTAACTTCATCCTAATTTGTACTCCTCATCATATTTACGCACCATGAGCAACAATTGTGAAAGTGCAGTTTTCCAAACTGCCAGATATTTCACAATGAAAGAAGCTGAACCATAGTTCAGCTTTCCTCAAAACTAACATTTTAACTTGTAAAACCAGATGCCCCAAATTTATGGCTCTTGCTGGGCATTTTGGAATTCCTTGTGGTAATTCTGAGATTTGACTCGTTTGTGGTTTTGTGTTGCAATGTGGGACTATTTTGTGTTACACTGTAGTAGTTTGTTGTTGTTTGTGGCATTTTGTGGCATTTAGTGCAGTATTATCTAGTTCTTCATGGTAGTTTGTGCTATGTTTCAAAGGTTTGAGTACATGGGTCTTTTGTAACTTTGTGCTGGTTTGAGTTTTATGGTTCATTGTGGTTGTTTTTGCTTCTTTGTTCCATTATCTGATAAATTTATGCATATTTGTGAAACCTTGTGGTGTATTATGAGTATTTTTAGCATTTTATGGTGCTTTTGTGGCACACAAACTATTAAAAACTATCCCTTTAAGGCTTCCTGTGTCTTTTGCTAGGACTTCAGTAGCACCTGGTTCAGTTGATAGAAAAGGAGATGAGTCTACTGCCATGCTCTTTCTGAGGTATGGATGGAGAAACTTTCCATGGTCAACTCTTGATATTTGTCCATGCTCCTTTCTCTACCTACTTTCCTTACTTCCTTACTATCCCCTCATTGTTCCATTCCTTTTTCCATCCTTCTCTCCACCTCTCCATCCCTCTTCTCTCCTCCAGATATCTTGTCTGACAGTCAGGCTACTGTGCAGGAGAGCCCACCATGCCACAAACCATCATGTCACACACGCACACACACATGCACATGTGTGCACATACACACACACATGATCTGTCCACCTGAGCAGCTATGACCACAACAACAACAATCTTCGAAGTGGTCAGAGGAAACATGAAAGTATAGACACACGCACACATGCACAAAAATACACACAAACACACACACACAAAGCTTGGGTGGCAGGTCTGGTGGATTCTGGGTCAGGGCTGGGAGGTCTGATGAAGATGAGGTGGGACACCGACACTGGGCCTCTTCACCGCTCACTGGTCAGCACACCGCTCTGCCTGGGCTGTGTGTGTGTGTATGTGTGTGTGTGTGAAGGGATCAGGTCTGATCCGAGCTGATTTTGTCATCTCTCGGACTTCTCCGTGGCGTCTCCTGACAGGCCATCACACCATAACCAGGAGAAAGACCAGAGAGGCGAAGGTGGAGGTTTGGGGATGGGGGTGGGGGAGGTGGGTCATACATGATAGAAAGTTGTCTGTTTGTCTGTTAAGATCAAAGAAACCAGAATTCAATCTTTTCAAGTAGGTCCTTAGACCTTACAATTTTATAATTTCACACATTATGCGTAACATACAAATCTCATAGCCGTTTTCTCTCAGAAATTGTATTGCTGTTGATAGTACTGCTGTTATTCTACATCCTATTAACACTAGAATCCAGACTCTTTACATTTTAATTCATGTGATGGAATTGTATTACGTTTTAATTGCCACAAATTACCATATTGTTGTAAATTCTATATTTTATAAGCAGAGTTGTTCACATTCATGCTTTTAAGCAAGTTCTAAGTGAATTTTCCTTTTTGCTGAGAGGTTCCAGACACCAGTAATTTATTGACTTTATTGCCTCTTTGGGGAAACTTGTTTATGTTGTATTACATATGAAAATGAAAATGGAAAGAGATTACAAAAATGCATATCAGCATGATGCTTATGCTGCTGGTGGAAGATAATCATGATATTTTTAGATTGAGATTTTTAGAGTATGTATGGTTCAAATAATGACCAGCCTCAGTGGAATAGAACCTTTAACCTTGGCAATATTAATATTGATTGCTTAAAGCCATTAACAAAGACTAACAGGATCACTAAACTTGCCAGTTGTCCTAAGTAACTACATGACACCAACACAACATAGATAACTGCTTTAATCTACATTTTTAGCGGGTTTTGGTGGTTCCAAAACTGGGTTGTGAGTCTCTCCAGAGATCTTGGGAGTGTTTCCAGGTTCCTTGAAGGGGTTCCAAGAGTCCTTGATAGGGTAGCAAGATAATTAAGGTATTCTATGGTACATTGTTCTAAGGTTCCTTGAGGATGTTAAAGAGTCTTTATGTGGCCTCCTGTGATTCTCGGGTGGTTCCGGGGCCATTTTGATGCATTCCAGGATTCTCTGAAGAGGTTCTAGAATTACCTTGGTCCTGAAGGTAATTTCAGGGCCTTTGGAAAATAATTGACCTTGCGGTAGTTGCTGTGGTTCTTTAAGGGGTTCCAGGGTCCCTGGATAGGGTTCCAGGTTTCTTTGAGTTAGGTCCAGGGATCCTGAGGGAGTTCCTGGAGTCTTCAAAGGACCACCATGGGTCTTAGAATAGGTTTGCAGATATACAGTTAGGTCCAGAAGTATTTGGACAGTGACAGTGACAATATTCAGAATTTTATCCTTGTACACCACCACAGTGCATTTGGAATGGAGTAACCAAGACATAATTGAGGTGCAGACTCTCAGCTTTAAGTTGTTGAACAAAAATGTGACAATAACCATTTAGGAATTATCAGCATGCCACAACAACAACAGGAGTCGCCAAATCAACGGTTTGGTATATCCTGAAAAAGAAGGAATGTACTGGTAAACTCAGCAATACCAAAAGGCCTGTAAGACCACAGAGGACATCTAAAGTGGATGACCAAAGAATTATTTCCCTGGTGAAGAAAACCCTCTTCACAACATCTAGGGAAGTCAAAAACACTCTTGAGCAGGTAGGCATATCATTGTCCAAATCCAATGTCAAGAGATGATGAGAACATAAATACAGAGGGTAAACAGCAAGGTGCAAACCACTGGTGTCATTCAAGAACAGGAAGGCCAGATTAGACTTTGCAAAAAACATCTAAAAAAGCCTGCCCAATTCTGGGCCAAGGTTCTTTGGACAGATGAAATGAAGATTAACTTGTACCAGAATGATGGGAAGAGAAATGTGTGGAGAATAAAAGGAACAATTCATGACCCAAAGCAGAGCACATCATCTGTCCAGCATGACTGAGGCAGTGTTATGGCATGGGCATTTATGGCTTCCAATGGAACTGCGTCACTAGTGTTTATTGATGGTGTGACTGCTGATGGAAGTTGCAGGATGAATTCTGATGTTTATGCTATACTATCTGCTCAGATTCAGCCAAATGCCACAAAACTGATAGGATGGCACTTCACAGTGCAGATGGACAATGACCCAAAACATACTGTGAAAGCAACCCAAGAGTTACTGAAAGCAAACAAGTGGAATATCCCTCAATGGCCAAGTCAGTCCCCAGACCTCAACCCAACTGAGCTGCTTTTCACCTGCTGAAGACCAAACTGAAGGCTGAAAGATCCACAAACAAGCAGCAACTGAAGGAGCTGCAGTAAAGGCTTGGCAGAGCATCTCAAGGGAGGAAAGTGGTGATGTCCATGGGTTCCAGACTTCAGGCAGTCATGGACTGTAAAGGATTTTCCTCCAAATATTGAATATAATCCTAATTAGGCCTGTCACGATAACAAATTTTGCTGTGCGATTAACTGCGTCAGAAATTATTTCGATAAGCGATAATATTGCGTAATATTGTGCTTTTAAGACCATTTTATGATTCTTGTAATTGACATTTTCAGACTATTCTTTAAACTTAAATTATGATAATAAAGGCATAATGATGCAAGCACATTCTTTTAAAGAGAAATAAACATTTATTCAACAAGAATATTTACAAATGTAAACAAGAAAATTTAAATATCCAAAATAAATAAGATGTAAAAATACCAAAATAAATAAAGACCTTATGAATACCAAAAAATTGACCAACTGTCCCTGATAAGAAAAAAGTGCACTGTAATAAAAAAAATAAAAAAAAAACAACCAAAAATGTTGAAATGGACTCTCAGGGCCCTATCTTGCGCCAGAGTCCCTAAACACGTTATTTGGGGATTTAGCATTGCATAAGAGGCGTTCCCCCATCAAAGTTGATATCTTGCGCACCTCCCGTTATCCGTAAAACACCAGCGCTACCCGCTATATTATGTATAGGCGTGTTTTGGGCGTTACGCCGATTAAACCAATCAGTGTGCCAGGTGCCATTGCCTTTAAGGGCAGGATGCGCTATCCTAAATCCTAAATCCTAAACTCGTGATGGAGAGAGGGAGGTAGATTTTCTCAGGGCTTCTACTGAGGCTAAAGCAAGGTGGCTTTTTATATATATATTATATATTATATTATAGGCGAGTTAATTCGGGAGGTGGAGCCGCATGTCCACATGTCCAAGTGGACGTGTCACAAGGTTGTACTGATTGAGTAAAATCCCCGGGTCACACCACACACACACAAGAGGCAGAGGTGTCCCGGTAGGAACTGTGTATCAGTCTGACCACGTCCGTCTGGGCGCGCTCTTGTAAAAGCCCAAAAGCAGATAGCGGGTGGTCCTAAGCACCAATTGTAGGGAAAGCGCATAAAACACGCCCATGGACACACCTCCAGGCACAAATAAAGGAATCGACTGGGAAAACTGAGGGGTGGTTGTGCTTTAGCTGTGTACTGAAGTTGCTCGTATTCCCTCTTTTAGTTTGGATAGCTTTAAAACAAACGTGGCACACCGACTCGTCCAGGTGGCTTCGCTCCCCTCGCTGAATCCAAAACATTCCCACGCGGGGGTTAGGCTGCGTTTGGTTTGCTCTCTCGCTATTTTCTCCACCACGTCTCTACCTCACAAGGAGCGCACTGTGTGTGTGTGTGTGTGTGTGTGTGTGTGTGTGTGTGTGTGTGTGTGTGTGTGTGTGTGCGCGCGTGCGTGTGTGTGTGTGCAGCCCACACAAATGGGGTGACAATGTATAAATGCTATGTTTTTGTTCAACCCCATAAATTAAAGCTGAGAGTCTGCACTTCAATCATGTCTTGATTACTCCATTTCAAATCCACGGTGGTGGTGTCCAAGGAAAAAAGGCAAAATTATGAATATTGTGTCACTGTCTAAATATTTATGGACCTAACTGTACTTCCGGGATTTGTTGAAGAGGTTTTACTAGGCCTTGAGTTCTTGAGGAAATTCCAGTGGTCCGTGAGGTCACTGCAAGGATCCCCAGCAGAAAAAGGATTAGTTCGTTTTTACTATGTCAAGCCGACTAAAAACCCTAAGTAACTTATTTCAGTCCATGGCTGTCTATCACTTCCAAGGATGGCAAGGATTTTGGCTACCAGGCTAGAAGAGGAAATTGTGGTCTTACCGTTTCCGTGATGTTCCAGTACTGTCAAGCCAATTCTCAAACAGGACCAGGGCTCCATGCTAACTTTGTGCTTTGTACTGCACAGTGAAAGATGTTCAAGTAACACAGAATTTATTAATCAACAGTTTATTACATACATATTTGTAGGAATAGGCACACATGTATTAAGGGACTCATTTGTGCAATAGCACATACCACCAAAATCATACCTTGGCCCATGCCTGCTAGAAGCAAAGGCTGCTGGTTCATATTAACTGAAGGTTCAAGGTTCAAGGTAGTCTATTATCCCCAATGGGGCAAATAGTTTTGCAGCCAGCAGTCAAAAAAACAAAAAACAACAACAACAAAAAATCAAAACAATTCAGGACACGATACAAAAAGTACACAACAATTTGATAAATAAATGAAATGAATAAATAAATCACCCAACCTTATTCAGGAGCCCAGGGGCCACCGAGAGAAAGGAGTTACTGAGTCTATTAGTTCTTGGTCGTGGCACCACATATCTGCAGCCCGAGGGGAGCAACATGAAGTGGCCATGAAGGGGGGGACTCTGGTCGGCCAGGACAGAGTGAGCTTTCTTTAGGGTCCTCATTTTTGCTCCATCCTCCAGGTTGTCCAAGGGAACCCCCACAACCTTGCTGCATATCTTAACTATTCCCTGGAGGCGATTCTTGTTCTTCTGACTTAGGAGCCCAAGCCAGCTCAAAAAAGAAAAAGTTATTACAGATTCTTTGAAACAAGAATAAAACATTCTCATGAAGGTATGGTCAACACTGAAATTACTGAGCTTGTGAAACAAGAAAAGTCTCTGATGTGCTTTCTTGCACACAGCATCCACCTATGACCCAAATGTGAGCTTGTCATCGATACTTATATTGGTTAACCACCTCAACTGCCTTGTTGTTAATGGTTACCGGAGAAATGATGGCAGTATTTTTCCCAAAATCCACAATCATCTCCTTTGTTTTTGAGACATTTATGTCAAGGTGGGAGGACCTGCACCACTGAACAAAACCGTCGACCACAGGGCCGTGTTCACAGTTCCTGTGATTAACTAATGACAGGATAACAGAGTCATCTGTGAATTTCACAATATGATGCCCTGTGCGCTGACTCTAATAACTATTTATGTACAGAACAAATATAAGAGGTGATAAGACCCAACCGTGGGGGGATCCAGTGGATGAAAAAAGAACATCAGACAATACACCACTGACCTTTACACGTTGTGACCTCTCCGTTAGAAAATCCAGAAGCCAACAGGTTAGCCTGGGATTGATATTGTGGTCCCTCAGTCTTTGCGCTAAGACATGAGGCTGAAGCTTTCCATTGGGGCGCCCCTCCAGTGGCTTACTGTGTAGAGCACTTACCATGTCATATTAAGACTAAGCTGCAGTGGCTTGGGTTTGAATTCAGCCCAGACCTTTTGCTGCATATCATCCCCTCTCTCGACCCTGTCTTTTCTGTCTCTCCCCTCTGTTACTGTCTAATAAAAAAGCAGAAACAAAAATGTCCATAGCTGGACACTCCTCTGCTATAGTCTGTCATTTAAAGTTTATTTGGTTTTATAAATGCAGATACCTCAAACAAAGGTGTCTTTTCTGAAAAGGAGCTCCTTTAGGGCCATTCATTTTGCTTCTATCTTAGAGCCTCTTTCATTTTTTCACAAAAACTCTTTTTGTCTGACATGGTGTTCACAGGTGTGCTGACTTGCTCCAAACACTCCAGTACACTTCCCTTGACCTGACAGCCATCAAGATCAAATAAACAGGGAGACTATGTACCATGACACTATGATCATTAGGGATTATCCCAACTAGAACCAGCTGTAGCCCAAGGTTTCACAATCACCACTCATGTCCCTACTTAAATTTACAATTTACCATGAAATCAGCCACTAACAGTTCCCCACTGGCCCCTGAGAAATCCCAAACCAGAGGGAGTCTGTGTAGCAAGCATATTTGGAGGCCTGTTACATGAGCAATGTTTAAAAACCCCTGCTTTAGAAGTAGTCTGTGAGTGACTCAAATTATGAGACCATAGCTGTCTATGAGCAAGAGAGCAACGTATGTTTGTATCTTTGTGCATACAATCTGTGCTTAATCAAGTCGTAGTACCTCCCCTGCCAAACACAGATCACCACACTCATTTCTCCATTACACTAGATACACAGACACACACACAAATGCATGGCAAGGAGGTGTATTCCTGTGTTCCATCACCAGCAGCACAGCAGATCCATCAAGCAGACTGTCAACGTCTGCCACATGCAAAACAAGGACATGACCATGTGTGACTGTATGTGTGTGTGTGTGTGTGTGTGTGTGTGTGTGTGCATGCATATGTGTGTGTATGTGTATGTGTGCATGTGTGTGTGTGTGTGTGTGACTCAGATGTCCTCCAGTGCAGACATACCTTGTTAAGGGTATTAGAGATCAAGTAAGTGATTGATCTACATGTCAGGTGACTAAGTGGTGCTTCTGTCCACACCCCACTTTACATCCTCAGGTCAATTAAGATGAGTGTGTATGTGTGTGTCAGAGAGAGAGAGAGAGAGAGAGAGAGAGGGAGAGAGAGATGTGAATAAGGCGAAGGAGAATATGAGAGAAGCAGAGGCAACAGATATTAGGAAGTAAGAGAATTTCAATATCTTCAATTGGTTCCCCACTTTAAAGCTGCTCTACAGGCAGACATTTTATGATAAAGGTCAATATTCCCCATATTCACCCAAAAAAAAATGTGGTGTCAGTGCGGTCACTGCTGCGAAATGTTGTCCTCAACACCAGTGGCAAAACAGAATTCACAGAGTGAAACCCAAAAGTCAAGAGCGAGCTGAACCACTTCACCACTTAAAACTAGGGTTGGGAACGATAAACCATACGACCGGATAACCGCTTTTACAGGCGAGAGATACGGCTGTGTCGATAGCAGGCTGATACAAATCAGCCATGAATCCTTAGATGAATCGATTGTAGAGTTGTGGATCAGATATTGTGAGAATAGGTTGCCTGAGGCTTTACAGTTTTCATCTCTAAAACAACGCGAGAGATCACGAAACGACTCTTGCACGCTCCCGACCCAAAACTTACAGTATAACTACAGTAACATGACTGATGGCGACGACGAAAACACAAAAAAAAAAATGGATGTAAATATTGCCAACAGCACCAGCACCGACACCAGCGGCAGCTTGAACGGTGAAAACAGTGTTTTACGTTTGCTTCTCTTTTCCTGGACTAACATTTGCCACTATATTGACAATTTAAGCCACAGGATCTTTGTCATTTCTGGAGGGGCTTTGCACAATTTATTTATTGCTATAGTGATTTATGTTCTGTTCTTATATATCTACATTGTATTTTCTGATCCCATCCAACAAAAATGATGTTCATTCAGCAAGTCTTTTTTTGTCCATGTCTAAAAATCAATACATTGACATGGGATTTTGTTGTTGTTTATTTTTGACAGTGCCATAAAGCAACAATGCTCAGGGATATGTGCTCTTTTACATGTTTGAAAATACTGTAAGAATGTCATTTTATAGAATTGGCTTCTTTATGATTAACATCTACATCAACAAATGTTAACTATTGTGTTGTTTCGACTCGTATCGTTCTTAAAGCGCATCGAATCATATTGAATCGTTCTGTATGAGAAACATATGGTTTTTAATCGAATCATAACCCGTGTATCTAGATATGTATCGAATCGGCCTCATGCCAGAGATTCCCAACCCTACTTAAAACCACACACACCTGAAGAAGATAGTTATGCTGCGTTCCAGACAACCCAGAAGTGGAGAATTTTTCCAATCTCCTACTGGAAAAAGTACGATGGAACGCCACTCGAGGTCAGAGTTACTACTTTGAGAGTAAATTTGAGGCAAATCCATTCAACCCGACTTGACAAAAAGCTGCGGTCTGATGTCACACAACAATGGCAGCAGAAATAGAGGCACACATAAATGTTATTTGTGAGCTAGTTAGGGTACAAGTGAGTGTGTGACATAAGGATCAAGAGATCTGAGCACATGTTTTTTGTTTGCATTTCGCATGGCGCATCTGGAACGTTACAAGTAAGAAGTTTAAACTGGGATATCCCGACCTCCCGCTTTGAATGGAATGTAGCACTGAATAGAATACCATTGCACGCTTTCTGGGTAATAAAGTCTTCAAAATTCAAACTGTTACCTCATGTTACCCCATTGCTATCACTATCTCTGTATACACATATCATCCACAGCTGAATTCAACAAGTTCACACGAGCATTTTGGAAAATCACTAACTGCAGTAGAAGTATGAGGCAGGTTGAGGCAAAGTGGGTACCACAAAAAAGCATTATGCACCATTTCATCACAACATAAGTGCTGGAATCTTTTCACTATCATAGTTTGATGATATACTGGGTTTTTAAAGGTCAGCCAATCAGTGCAGCTGTGTTGCCAGAGAATCTCGCTGGCATCCACAACCATTTGTCAATGGACGTCCATGGAAACAGCCAAGAAATGAAGTCTTGCTTTTGTTAATTGCATACACACGTACACACATGTTGGAATTACGAGCTTTGTGGGAACATTGTACTGTACATTTTACATTCCTTCTCAAAGGTCTTTCCCTCATTTTAACCTAAGCTTGCTCATGTCTAAACCTAACCCTGACTTAAATTCCTAATTGTTACCAATAACAGAAAAATGTTACCACAACATGGGTAATACACACAGACATAGACATAGGCACACACTCACTCACTCAGACACACTCACACACACGCACACGCACACACACACACACACACACACATCCCTGCTTTGTAATATATTCAGTGCAACATCATAGTTGTTAAATATAAATGGCATTGGGTGGGAGCAGTGCATTATGACAATGTGAGAATAATGTTAGATTAGACTGCTACTTACACCAGAATACTGGCCTGATCACCTGCTAAAGAGAAGAGAGGAGAGGAGAAGAAAAGAGAAGAGACGAGAAGAGAAGCAAGTAGAGAGAATATGCCATAGACCTGTAATGAGATATCATTATTATTACATTATTAAATAATGAAATAAATAAAGAGAAATACAGAAACTTGAACGTGTTTAAATCTGAACAGAAACTTTGTAGATGCTATTCATCCATCTGAGGCTGAGGCTGAGGCTGAGGGCCTTCTCCCACTCCTGTGCCATGCCCCACCATTTATAGGGCAACACCCCCTCCACCTATAAAGGGTGCACACTCACAAATATACAGAAAACATATTATTGTATAAATGAAAATAAATGTGTATGCGTCTCCTACAAACACATTACGTGACGGTGCTACTGAATGGGTTAAAAATGCCGACACTGTGGACTCAGTGCCAGGTCAGTTAGGAAAACTTAGGCCACACCACACCAAACCATGTGCACGCACACAAACAGCAAGCTGACATTACTGAGCCAGTGTTAGCTTTACCTGGGAGTTTGATTACATTTGGACACCAAAATGACTTGGTTAAGATCAGGAAACGGTCATGTGCATGTTAGCAAGCTAACATAAGACATGAAACACTGGACACACATCAAAATGGATTTGAAACTGGACTGACTGGCTCAAAGTCTCCCTCACTGAACGTGGACTTTTTCACTGAAAAGTGTGTCCAACATGACTCAGTATTCTTACTGACTTTGTTTACATGGTGTTGGCACTTCATTTTTACTCAATCTGTGACACCACCACATAATTCACTGTTAAGAAAGTCTGTTCATTTCACACATTTCTGTGAGCTGAGTCTGTAGCTAGCTTGTTTAGCTACACTGTGTATTATTAGCCACACTGCCAAAGTGGTAGATAATAAATGAAGCCAGTAAAATTGTTGTTCAGCTCTTTAATAGCAGTAACACGTTATAAATTGAACATAATATTGTAAAGATAGTCCCTGTCTAGCTCAGCCTTGAATGTGAGGCTACCTGATCACCGTATTTCACCAATTAATCGCCCGGCCGCAAATAGCCACCTGGTTCTTATAAACGCCTGGGGTCTGCACCCATTTTGTGTATTAAACACCCACCCGAATAACCACCGGGGCGATTATTTGCATCATAATGAGGTAACCCAAAATAAGGCTGTTCACCTTATTTTTGCAGAAGTAAACAGTTAGCCGCACAATAACTGTGTGGCACTTCTGTTTTCTGTCAAAATAAGAGCGCTAGCTAACGTTAGAAAAAAAGGGTGTACCGTAATCTTAAATCGACAGACTGAAAATATGTTGGACAGTAACTCTGATCACGATAATGACCTGGTGCAAAAATAAATAAAGGCCTGCAGCGAATAGCCGCCTGGTTCTTTTAAACGCCCGGGGTCCAAGTCGATTTTGCCTAATTAAACGCCCGGGCTATTAATTGGGGAAATACGGTATCTAGGTTTGTGTTGTATAGGCACAAAGCTTTACCCAAACACAGAATTCCAGATCAAACATATATTCTCTATGTGCATGAGTTTGAAGAGGAGGAGAATCACAACTCCTGTTGTGTGTAACAGCTCAGCATGGGTGGCTAACCACTCAGCTGTTAGCAACTTGCTTTTTAAAGCTACACTGATCATGATCGGATTATAAAAATGGGTGATGTTCTTTTTTTTTTTCCCCACATTCAAAGAAATGTTCAAATGCCAGGAATGAATTTGACGGAACACTGCAAGACCTTCATTTCTCCTACAATTTTGGAAATCTTGAAAATGCTAACAGATCAGCTGACAAATGACAACATGACTTCTGAGCCCTATTGCCAGAAGGTGTCACTTGTTCACTTGACTACATATCAACAAAATCAATTAGATTAACTGAGATTGGCCACATGAGCAGGTACACAGAAATAGCAGGCCTCAGCAGTAGCGGTTTTAGGCACGGGCGAAGCGGGCAGCCGCCCGGGGCGGCATATTTTCATGTCACGTGGGGGGCGGCATGAGAGCAAAAAAAAAAAAAAAAAAAAATCATCCTCGCTGCAAAGCAGTTTTCTATTACCGTATTCATCTGAATATAAGACAATATTTTTTCCATTGAAAATGCCCTGAAAAAACGCCCTCGTCTAATATTGGGGTGTAAGCAAACACACATGTATTGTGCTTGCATATAAACCAGTAGGTAGGCTCGCCTGATGCCGCAATTACCGGCGAATGGCCGCATTGCGCAGTCAATAATCAACCATGTTGTCTGTGTCATTGTCCGTTGTGCTGCTGCAGCCGCGTATGAACAAAAGTTGATTTATAATGAGAGGATGGCAGTATGTGTGCGCCACTCACCTGTCAGATCCAGCAGACCTGACCGGGTGGGCGCGGCAGCTGTAGGCATCAAGCCAGTGCCGCGACCGGCCCGCCTGATGCTGACTGGTGGCTTTTTTTATGCAAACAAGATTTTGTCCATATAAAAAGTATTTTTCTAAAAAAGGTATTTGTGTAGGTGTTGGCGCCCCTGCTCTGGGAGGGGCGCGTCTAGCCACCAGAGGGGCACCGATAGCGTCCGTTATCGCTTGGAAGTTATCGACAAGAACAGTAGGGCGCAAGGCAGTAATTTCGCCCAGGGCGGCAACATGGGCAGAACCGCCACTGGGCCTCAGGATGCATGTGTGGAAGCTGGAGACGTATTAAATGGGTATACTGAAGTATGTAGAACATAGCGGGATATCAGAGCTGACTTTGCCTGAGTTACTGTAGATTGTGTACAAGGCTGTTGGTCAACACGTGCTGTGTGATGTGGAGATGCTAGCCATGCTGGGCTGCAGTGTATTCCCCAGGGCAGGCCGCTGTCTGGAAGCTTCCATCAGCTCTAACAAATGAGCCTCTCTGCTGGGCAGGTGGCTGCACCTCCTCCACTGCAACTCCTCCCTTTTCTCCTTGGTGAGAAATGAACCTGGAAAGGGTTAACCCCCCCTCCCCCTTCCACTTCGGTTGCCCCTGACTTTGCCCGCCCAGCCAACCAGCTCCCCACCACCAACACCCCTGTCCCCCCTTCTCCCTGCATCCATTTGCAAATGATCTGGCTTGTCTGCATATTGTCAGTTGCAGCCGGCCCGGCCATTCATCACCTGTCGGCGACTCCCAGCGCCCTCCACACTTAATTGTTCCCTCTCTGACCTGGAGAATAGAGAATGATGTTCCCTCTCTCTGAGAAGACAGACTAGGGGAAAGAAAGAAAGAAAGAAAGAAAGAAAGAAAAGGAGAGAAGGTGGCCATCAGATTTAACTGGGCTGAAGGAATAGCTGGTCACTCTTTCTGCTTCGTTCTTTCTTTTCCCATCTATTCTCTCAATCTATCTTTTCTGTTTCTAGGTCAGTTTGGGCTGGGTGGTGGTATGTAACTACAATATTTTTTTAGCCTGTATGTGTACTGTAGAGACCACACGCACGCACGCACACACGCACGCACGCACACACACACACACACACACACACACACAGAAAAAGTTATGGACCCTTATCAGCATGCCATTTGCATCTAGGTTCAGCTGGCAGCACATGCACATGCTCTCTCCCTCTTTTTTCCTCCATACCCCAATGGTATCTCATCCCTCCCTCTCTCTTCTTCTTTGTCTTCAATCAACTATTTCCCTCTATGTCAACACCCATCTTCCTCTCCTTGGCTTCTCTCGCTCCCTCCACTCCTCTCATCTCTCCATTCCCACCTCTATCTCATTTCATTCTGCCTTTTGTCTTTCTGTTTGTCCTCCACCTCGTCACCTCTCATTCTCTCCTCCCATCACACATTGCAGAAACTTGAATTCTGTCATAAAATGTGCTTTGCAGAAAGAAATACTACAGAATAAATAATTTGTCATAATTTTATTAACTAAATATAGTGATGTTGCTGCCTGTCTGTAATTAGTTTTTCCTCCCATTTTATCAGGTAAACCAGTGATTTAGTTGCAAAGAGTTTTTTAAATCACTGGAAAGGGTGTGGTTCCACAGGTGAAACTCACATGGACTGTGACTGTGGCTGGTGGAGATAATTATACATCACTGAACTGTTTCAGGAAGAGCCAGTGGTGTGTTCAGACCAAATGCTAAGTGTGTTTTCGCATCACAAACCCACGCAAATACGGCGATGATTTTTTCAGTTGAAAAATTCCAACTCACGCCAATACACAGATGACACAAATTTCAAATGTTTGTGTAATTCCCCGCAGGGAAATTTACATAATTCACGTTCACTGCGGTGCAAATTTGCTGGGCAACGAATTTGAAGTCTATTTGAGTCTTTGCACTGACTTTGTATGTAATCAGGCCATGTTAAAAACTTGCCTCATGTTTGGTCTGAACACACAGAACAAGAATGACTAATATCATGAGAGCATTATTATAACCTCAGTGACATGAGCATGTCTTGTGCTGGCCAGGCAGTTGCCCCCATGCCAGCGCTCTGCTGCCACTATACAGTCCCACTGCATTAGCAAGGCCCTGCCATCCATTATACATGGAGCAGTTTCACTGTTGTAAAATACAATTTCTAGTTGCCTAAAATGAATTAAAAATTAAATGTTGCCTGCTAAGGAGGAATAGCAAATCAGCGTGAGCTCGCGCTGCAGCATGACTGCATGTATATCATTGTACTTGTACCGGAGTCACTTTTAGTTCTCCTGGGTGCAGACGTTTTGGCTGGTCCTCAGTGCTTCAAGGGGCTGTTAGGCTTAGTTAGGAGACAGATTTGGGTTTAGGATTAAAATTAAAATAGGTTTAGGTTAGACTCAGGATTAAGGTTGAGGGATGAATGTAGTGGAATGTTCTCATAAGTAGTTTCCACATACACATATTTATGAGTGTGTATGTGTGTGCAAGAACGTCTGTGATCAGCCATGTAGAACTGTATTTTGTGGAATGCAATTCACTTCAAGTTAACAAAGTGGTGTTTATTGACAGTTTTGTTATGCCTCTCCTGGTTTATTTTGCATTACTGTATATCACAACCACAAAAAAAAAAAAAAAAAAAAAAAAAAATACTGTCAAATGTGAACAGCCTAGCCAACTTCCCTTTCTAGCCCTGCTGCTGCTGTACAAGTATAATTTCTCCTGTTTAAATGTTAAATATCCACGCAAGCTGCTCACTTCCCAACCATCATACCTACTAGAGGAGTTTGTTCAGAGGAGGAGGCTGCCTCCTCTGCCTCCAGTTTTCAGGGCTCGATGTTCAACCATTCGTCTTCTTCATCTGCTGCCTCATTGTTTCTATCACAGTGTGATAGACAAAGTTTTTCTTGAATCTTGAATTGCCTCCGTCTTCTTTGCCTATGGCCCTAGACATTGTCCCGTCCTTTGGTTCCTTGTCCTCTCCGCGATGAAGACCTTTGACGCTGGGCCAGAGCCTCTATCCCTCTGAACCCCCTTGCCAACCACTAGCCTCCTCAATTATACATGGATGCTTCCATTATGAGCTGCATCATAGCCTAAAGGGTTGAATCAGACTCATTTGTGCTACAAAGAGGATGGGATAGCATGGGACATTCCTCCAGAGAGGTTAAACTGGGATGCTCATGTAAGGCAAGATGCCTGATTTAGTAACACAGTAGTTGATGGCTAGCCCTGGACATTCTTTAGTCAGAAAACAGCCATTTTGCTGGCATTTATTTACATTTCATAATGTCTAGAACCATGAATGGCCCTGTACCAACCAGACCAAGGGATATTTATATCATATCTTGTCGAAGATGAAAGACGTTCATTTCATGCAAGTCATTTTGTGCTTCATTTTAGATTTTCAGAAAATTCTGTGATGTTAGTCATGAGAATGGTATCAACCTAAATCGAAAAGTCTCACAATCTGGAGCTTCTGAACTGAATTATCCAGTTACATCTTACAACAACTCTAGAACTCGGAAGAAAAGGTAAAGATGTTAACTTTTACAGCAAAAAATACACAGACCCCAAAAATGAGGGTGCTTTCTTTACACTTTTAAAGACATATGTTGGCTCTTTAAGATTCAGCAGCTATTAAAAAGCATAATCTCTCTCTGGAATTGAGATTGTTTGAACTGTTTGCCAAAAGCTGAGATATTTCAGTTGTAAAATTAAAGTAGCTGTCAATTTACCATTGCTCTTACCATTGCTAAATTGCTCTCTTTTCAAAAGTTGTAGTAGTTCTCCAGCTGGCTGAGGCACTTAGTGATAGTGCAGAATTGTAACCATATGACTAACTGAGCAGCTTGGTCAACTTCTTACAGACATAAACAGACATAAAAAGATGCATATGCTATTCCTGTTACACCATATGCAGCCGTGCTGAATGTCATTGTAAGTGTAGCTCTCCATCCTGCGAGCTGTCCACAGAGGTTTTAAACCACATAGGACATTTATGTATTCTGAAGCAAGCAGACATCAGTGTGCAGGGTAGATTGTTAACCTCCATACTAACACCTCCTATTTGTGGACAGTCAGGTCAAGGTATAGGGTTGCTTTTAGAACCGCTCAGTGCAAGGCTCTTTTAACGCACTGTCTGACTACTGTACGTGTGGTTACACTGAACAGGGTGCTAATGGCAGGTTCTTTTCCACAGTACAAAGGTGTGTGAAGTTCAAACAAAGCAGCAGCTCAAGTGTGACTGAGTGTGTAAATGGTGTCTGATTCAACTCTTGGCATGACTGCCTCTTTGTGTGCTTTCACAAATGGTTACAAGAGTGCTTCACAAAGTCTGGTTGAGGGATCCCCTTTAAACGGATTAACTAGAAATACAAGCTGGCTTCTTGGGAAAACAGGCAAGACAGCCAACAAACTACTGTTCAGCTCGGGTCAGGTCAGTCCCAAAACTTCGATCTGGAGCTCTTCACAGGTGTGGGGTTGCACTGTCTCTCCATGGATTTAATTCACTAGGAGCTTAGTAGTCAATGATTTATTTTGAAAGGGTTTTTTACTCTCTGAACAAAATTCATGTTATTAGGGGCCGGACAGCCTAAGCTGCCAGGACCCTCTTGTATTCCTGCGTGTTCTTCTTCTTCTTTCTTTCGAGGAAGCCCTACTTCCCATGCACGAAAAATCTGTCCTACACAAACGATCCACACAGATTTTTGATTTATCAAAAATTGAGCCTACAGTGCATCAAAATGTTTGACTGTAAACGGTACTATAAACATACACTTGCAAATTCTTGGTAAATAAATCTTCAATGTTCATGAAAAAACTGACAAAATTCTGGTTGATGTTGTGTGGCAAATTTCAGAACTGGATCTCAAAAACTGAATTTTTGACAGCATTTTGAATTTTGCTCTCATGTGAACAATTGGAGTCAATGCAAGAATGGCATTTTTAAACATCAGTTTTTCACTTATGGAGCAAATCAATCATTGTTAAAAACAAATGATCAACATCTCCATGCTGTCTAGATGCAATATCTGTATTTTCAGATTTTTGTCTTAATAACTGAATTTTTGACAGCTGTTTAAAATCTGCCTTTCCATGCATGGATGGCTGCTGTCCTGCATGTCAGTGATCGGCTCAGTCAGTTTGTGAAGCTACAGCTGAAGTTTTAGCTCAGTGAGATAGAGGCCAGGCCTCGGTGTCGAAGATTGTGAGTTCAAGCCTCAGCTTGTGCAACATTCCCATGTGCGAAAATTCACCAAACTTTGCACAAAGGTCCAGTCTCCAATCCGTGTATCATTCGTTCTTTCTATTTTCAATTGCCAATCAAAAATTAAAAAATGAAAAAGTGACTGGTTATTTTGTTATTTGTTTTTAAATCTAACACCAAAATCCAAAATATGCCTGGTTTTTCATAGTTCAATTTTAGGCTCGGATCAAAAATACCAAATTGAAAAACGGGAATCAGGACTGAATTTGGTTTTATTATTTAATTGGTCCGGTTTACGTGACCCAGAAGTTTGGTAATGAGCGGTAGCTCACAGCAGATCACAGCAGCCAGGTGCATTCAGTCCCGCCACCCTGATCACCGCCACCATGGATAGTTATTACGTGTTGTTTCAAGGACCAAAGCGTGTGACTCTAAAAGAAGAGAACATGACAACCGAAAAAATCAGCTGAGCTTCTTAACAATGATGGGTAGTAGCTCCGGAGACCTTCTTAACCGATCTGGGAAACCCAGCCCTTTTCTGTGAAATTGCACAGTGGCGGTTCTGCCTATGTTGCCACCCTCAGCGAAATTACTGGCTTGCGCCCTTCCATGTTACTACTACTACGCCTGGCGGGCCGGCCGCAGCACCAGACGGTACCCTACCGCGCCCACCCGGTCAGGTCTGCCGGATCTGACAGGTGAGCGTCCGGTGCCGCTCAGCTCAGCTGATTTTTTCGGTTGTCATGTCCTCTTCTTTTAGAGTCACACGCTTTGGTCCTCGAAACAACACGTAATAACTATCCATGGTGGCGGTGATCAGGGTGGCGGGACTGAATGCACCTGGCTGCTGTGAGCTACCGCTCATTACCAAACTTCTGGGTCACATAAACCGGACCAATTAAATAATAAAATCAAATTCAGTCCTGATTCCCGTTTTTCCATTTCGTATTTTTGATCCGAGCCTAAAATTGAACTATGAAAAACCAGGCATATTTTGGATTTTGGTGTTAGTTTGAAAAACAAATAACAAAATAACCAGTCACTTTTTCATTTTTAAATTTTTGATTGGCAATTGAAAATAGAAAGAACGAATGATACACGGATTCAGTCCCATGCCAGATCATCATTGTCAGATTTTTGTCTTCATGATTTATTTATTTATTTTACAGTGGTTTGAAATCTGCCTTTCCATGCATAGGCAGCTGCTGTCATGTGACTGGCTTAGTCAATTTGTGAAGCCTCATATGAACTGACAGTTGTCAATTAGCTCAGTGAGATAGAGTGTTGTCCTTCATGCCAGAAAGTGAGTTCAAGCCTCAACTGATGCAAAATGCATGTTAAAATGCCACTTTTCTTTTCATCTTCCTATTCTCTTCTTGTTGCTCAGAATTGCCTAAAATTGCCCAGCCCTGACCATTGCTGCTCAGCAGCTATAATTTCTTTTAATTTTGTGGGGAAATTTTTTTAAACAAGATTTTTTGTTAATTGTATGGTGCTTTTGCAGTACCCTTATTGAAATCTAAGTTTAAAAATATAATTATTATTGAGGTTTATAGAGTGGAAAACTTTGATAATTTCACAGCAAATTTCAGCTAATTTCCTCTGTAATTTCCTTCTATTTTTAGCTTTAGTGTGCTGATTTTTCTTTTTCTGACAATTTCTTAACTTTGCTATTTTCCTGCAATTCTTTTTTCCCAACTTTTGGGAAAATTTGAGGTAATTTTTCTTTTTTTATTGTTGCTGTTTTTTTTTCATATTTATTATTTATTTACTCACTTATTCGTTTATTGTAATTTGCTTGTAGCTTAACTTTAAATGTATCATGTTTTTCAAAGAAATGAAATGAATTTGCTCAGTTTTCAAAGGATTAAAGAATGAGTAAGAATGGCTGTTGTTGAGTCCTGATCACAGCGTCCTGGGTTTGAGTCCAACCTCAGGCCGCTTGCTGCATGTCTCCACTCAGGTTGTTGCAAACATATTGTAGGTTTCTCTCTCACCACTATTATCTCTCTTTAGTGTACACAGTTCAAACTGAGTTTGGCAAACTACTGTGATAAATAACCCCTCAATTAAGGTCACTGGACGGAACTTAGGAACTCTATGATTCTGTAAAATGGCAGATGGTAGAAAATGTGACTGCAATGCACGTGTCTCTCTGCCAATTCCGAAGTCATTCTCCTGAAATGGCTAACCTGAGCACTCCCCTCCGGCATCACCAGCGTGACACCGGTAAACACTTGCATGACAATGGTGCTGTCCCGCAGCCGGCCTGGCCAGGCCATGGCTGCTGCCATTGTATATTAATATGGCTGGCGGTGTATAATTCATAGGGCAGGATTACTTGGGAGTGCTGGTCCCAGGCCTGTTCCCAGCACTGACACAGCGAGTACTAACAATACTGGACATGCCTCGCTCTCCACTGCCCACCCCAACGCCCATTATAATAATATATTCAAGGATTAAAGGGGTTTTATCTTAGAGACCCATGAATTATGAATAGGGAATTTCAAAATTTAATTGCCCCGAATTAAATGATTCAAGATAATGTTTCTTTTATAAATTTGTAATAGGGCCAGGGGGCAAGGAAGGGGAAAATACATTAAATACCCCCATCTCCACCCAACAAAAGAAGAGAGGAAAGGAATAATAGAAGGATGGTGACCTTGTGCCTCTGGAATAGACGATGGGTTGATCCAAAAGCAGGAGACAAAAGTTAAAGAACAAGACAACACAGTGAGGTGAGAAATGAGATGAAGTTTAATCTCTGGCTGTTGGATGTTGACAGCTTTGGAAAGAGTTTCCTTACCCACTCTAGCTTTTACTGTACAAGCTGGGTCTTTTTCTGCAAATAGAAACCCAGAACTACTGCATACGGTAAGCTGGTGAGGAGTCTAATTCGGCTGGATAACAACGTACCCAGGATTTTTTGAGTCTATGGTTAAAGCTAGGAGCTCACACAAATGATGATACAGAGGTTTTTAGAAAAGCAGCAAATATACTGAAAAGGTTACCAATAATGTTGGTAAAGAAAATGATTGCATAAAAAATACAGATTTGTGATGGAAAGTGCTCTAGCCACAGAAAGACAAGTGACACATCAAACGTGATACAAAACAGGCTTATCATATTACAGACTGTGGTACAAGTTGGTAATACACATTAAGCAGAAAATTTGTTTAAGTTGAATTACGACCCAATTTTGGTCATATTATGATATAACATTTTAATTGGGAGCATGACGGCAATGCTAAGTCATTGCCTTCCCTTCAGACACAAACTGCAAGCTGACAACATGGCCAGATCTGCTAAATCTTCATTATCCAACTGGTTAACACAAACCAAAGCCAAAAGAGAGAAAAAAAAGAGCAAAGGCTTAGTGACAGTGCTTTCTTGTTTCTCATACAAGTGTCATGTTCAAATCACCTCATTTTTGAGGCTGTTAAACAGAACTGTCCAACTGGAAAAATGATTCATGCAAACTGTCGTCTTGTCTGTTAAGTTGTGTTGCGCTGGGTCATCAGTATATGGCTTTCCATGGGCAAAAACTGTGATATGTTACCACTCTCTTTAAGTGACATCCTTGGGTAATTACTGCAGCGTACATTCAAAACAGTTAAAAAAAAAAAAAAAACATAAAACCATGACCACCTGCAACCTTCTCATCTCATCTTAATTAGGCCTGCAACAATATGCTGATGGAAAACCTGTAATAAAATAAAACTAGAATTTTGGAAAGCAAAAAATGACAAATACTTACCAATGTGGCCTCTCATCCTGATCAGTAACATTTTAGATAACATTTCACACTACTTTCCCCAGTGCTAGTGGAGAATTTTGTCTATATGAGTGTCCTTTAGTTACTTCAAATGATGTTGAGGGGGAAAAAAAGGGAAGAGAGGGCAGTGATCGTCTTTACTCAGCAGCACAACCAAGATGCACTAGAGAATACGATTGTCAACTCAAATCATATCAGACATATATGGAGACAAACTGCAGCAATAAACCAACCAATTCAAAGAATTAGAGACATTTTGGCTCTCTGAAAATAACATTCACCTAACTCCATCTTTTTTTGTCCACCTAGAAGTGCTGGAACCAGTTCTGCGGTGTCCCCAGCTTTCTCCTTTACTGTAGGCCTCTAACAGTTTGTATTTTCAATGTAAACGAGTGTACTGCAATTAAAAAAAAAAATCCTTTTTTTTTCTAAATAAAATTGACAAACTGTACCGCACAGAAGGCTAGGGGACACACTGGCAGCATTTAACATCTGGCAAGTTCAACAGCGGACAACTAACAAAAGCCACGCTGGATGAACGCACAGTCAAAACACTTCTGAAATTTGAATTTAAATTTATTTCAGCATCTATACTTCTGAGTCATTTAAGAGACACAAAAATAAATAAATAGCATGGGCGGTGGCAGTAAGTGGAATAAATCTATTCACTGTTCTCTTTGGGATTATCTTCAGTTCGATTGGCACTTAGGTTGGCCACTTCCCTTTGGCCCGGGGTTGCATTAGATCTTTTAACAGAGTCCAATGTTGAGTGAACCTCCTTGCTGACATTCTCCTTAGCTTCCTCTTGCACTGGGCCAGAGTCTTCGTTAGCTTCCACAGGGGGGCTGATATCCGTCCCATAGACAGCCTTCCCCCCATTAAGGAGGCCACTGTGCTCATCTACTTGGATCTCCTGGCCTTCTTCTACCTCTTCGAGTTTGCGCAGGATAATTGGAAGCTTTGCATCTGAATCAGCATTCTCCAACAAAGCGATATCGCTTTCCTCATAACGAGGCAATGGAGCGCCCTCTTCCAGCTTTTTCTGGAAATGCAGGCGTTTGGCCCGTCCACTGGCTGATGCCTTCTCCAGGATCTGCTTCTCAGCCAGGCGAAGCTGGATGGCCACACGAGAATGGAGAGACAGATCAGGTTTCTCCAGCATAGAGCGGTCCTCCTGAAAGAAGGATGAACAAGGAAAAGTTCATCTAGATCTGAAATCACAAACCACAAACTGCAATGTATTGGCACATTTTAGTGTGCATCCAGCAGAAAGCACACCAACCTCTGAGGTGGTCTTGTAAGTCTTGAGGAGCAGGGCAGCTCGGGTCTCGAGGAAAGTCCACAGCTTGATCTCATTCTCCCAGCTGACAGGGAACTCACTGTTTCCCAATGTAAAGATCTTATTGATGGCACGTTCTCCGAGCAGGTAGTCCTTCAGTTCCTCTGAAGTGAAAGAACGACCACATCTTATCAAAGAGAAGAAAATAAAAGAAACAAAACCCAAAGTGCAAGAGGCCAAGCAGTAAAGACTATGTAAAGGGAATACAGCCATAATACATGCAAGCCCACAGCAAAGCAGCCAAGGACCTCTTCCAATTAATTTATGGTTAGCTTGTCTTCATCAAATCCATTTCAGTCCAACACTTGTGGTATTAGTAGTGTCAGACAGAAGACTGAACATTGTTTTGGTCAAGATTGACACTTAGACTAACCGTCATCAACTGTGGATATGGTTAAAAGGCACTGACACCCCTAGGTAACTACTCATTCCTCTGAAACCTTTCGCCTGCTGGCTTTGATCTAAGGAGTTAAGCATGGCTCGGTTACATGGGAAGATGAAAGCGCTGCATGCCAGAGCCCTGGGTGTGTGTGCACACTATTCCATCATGTCACATCTGTTAAGAAATGTAGACACACACACACACATTATGATAGACCCCCACTCCCTCCCGCCTCCACCTCCAAAGGCGTTGGGACCATTTTAAAAATTAACATGCAGCGAAAAATGTGAATAATATATCAAGCAGGGTCCTGAAGATGAGTCCTCTGACAGAGGAGGATGTGGCCTTGTGCAGTTGGGGATTTATGACACCAGCGTCGTTCTGCGTACATGCCAATGAATATTGCAAACCCCCCAGCGGATTGCTTCTTCCACACATCTGGTGGCCTGCCTTGATCAATTAACCGGCTCGGGAATGGACAGGCCTTGCTCTTCCCTCTTGTGCTTCTCCCGTTACCTCCACCTCCTTTCCATCTCTTCCCTTCTGCCAATGTGGGGAGGAAGCAGTCGCTTGACGAAGCTCTCCGGGGAGAGTGTTGGAAACTGTGGCGTGCTTTGTTTCAGAGTATGTTACCAGGTTTGTGGCTTAGGGGCTCCCTGGGGAATGAGATATGTGCGCAAGTGTATTGGTACATTTGTGTCAGAGTCTTACCCTCTGTCATGCAGAAAACTCGAAGAAAGGCTAGGAGTTGGGCTGAAATGGGTGGTTCGTTGCAGTGCAGAGCAAAGATACTGGACCTAAAAACAAAAATGGCATTGAGCACAACTTGTCAGTCAGTCAATAAACACATAAACAGGTAATATAAAAGGAAGTAGTGGTATTTGAACTACTCATTGGCCCTCCATTTTCCTCATTAAATTGACCAAACCAGAGATTTTACATTAATTGAAAAATATCTTCAAAATTTAAATATCTCATTTCTCCTTTTCCCAAAACAAGCAGTTGTATTTTAGAACTCTGATATCATTTTTAATCTAGCCACTGGTTTCAATTCATTCCACAAAACACAAGTATTCCACAAGTATTCCTTCACCATAATGAAACCATCCACATTGATGATTAGTTCTGCGATTCATGAATGTTGATAACTTTGTTAGCTGCAGAAGCAAAACAATATTAGATGGATCTTCCAACCAAAAATTCAAAGTTGAAATTGAGGGATTTTGATTAAGTTGTGAAATGTTCAATACCCTGCATTATTTGCAAAATGGTTTGTTGCAATGTAAAATGTGGGGGAATTTCTCATTTGATCATTTATTCTATATGGGGAACCAGTGGTCTAAATTTCTATCTTGTATCTGCCATGTTCTTGAGTTGTTATTTTCACAAGACACACTACAGACATAATGTCCTGCATACCATATACCATGACAGAGGGAAATTAAGGAGTATGGCACAGACTGCCTAGTTACGAGATACTACATAAAGTGCAATAAGCCTGTAATAAAGAGAAAGTTTTCCTTGGATTTGAGACTTCTATTAGATCAATATCCTGTGCCCATTATGTCTGACCCACAGATATTGAATGGAGTAGAACAGACATTGCTCTGTTTGGTACAGAATAAAATGGCAATTTAACTTGTTTGCTACGGTAACAAATCAGTAGGGCCATTATGTAATCCACACTTTTGCTGTGGCTGTAGCCTTAAAGTAGAAATTATGAGAAGAACTGTTATTTTAGAAGAACAAGGTTAGCATAACATTATCACGATTGTGCTTCTCTGATTAGTTCCACCAGTCAGCATCTGCAAACCTAGCTGGTCAGCATTATCAGACATGTTTTACTTAATTTAATTCATTTGTTGCTACAAACTGCCATAGCTTTGCTGAATTTTAGTGGAGAAGATAAGTGTTTGTTAACATTAAAGACCCATTTCTGACATTGATTAAACCCTTTAAAAGTCATCTGTTGAACAAAATTACACACTAAGGTTTTTTTCCCATGGAAAAAATCACTTCATACCTTAAATGGTTTAGATGTAATTATACAACTTTGCTTTCATTTAGTATGCATGCCCCCCCACCCTCCCCTCCAGTCAACTATTCAGCTACTATTGTATTAACTAACAATGTAATGTTACTTTTAGCAAATAATGAGGTTACAGGTATCATGTAGAAAGATTTGTTAATGAGACAACAATGATTAGTGCATGTTACCTGACACATCATATATGCAAATATGCAAATGGTTGGTAAGATATTGAGGCTATGACTGGTTACTGGTCTGTGATATAACCAGTAAAATCCTGATTTCTGTCAGTGTAACTAGAAAGTAGCGTTTTGACCACCATGAAGCAAAAACAATGCTCCATGATAAGCAATGCTAAAAACACAATTTTTTTTTTTATTAATTTTAAGTGGAATGGGTCTTTACATGGCTAACACACACCCCCTGAAAGGTAAGATGTCTTTCCACTGCTTTGGTCCTCACTGCAAGACCTCTGACCTTAGCAAGCAGGAACTTGCCTGAAGTTGGTTTATATGGAGGCTAGCCTACTACCATGGTTACAACATAGATAAAAATGGCTGCCGGTTTCACCATGCAAGTATGTTGATTTGTGTGGGAAAGACCTTTCCAATCCCTTTGATTTCTGTGGCCTGAACAAAAACTGATAATACATTTTAAACTGACGGGGGTGACACATTTCAGATATACACGAACATATATGTAAGCGTCTGGATAGCCATAAAACATCAAAATTATGTTCATTCCTACAATTATCCATTTGATTATTACTTGTTTTGTTCTGAAAAATAATGAGCAATGCATCTTAGGGAATCTTTACTCATTAAAATGGTCTTCTCATGCTTTGAACAAATAAGGTCCTAGAAGCATAAAATGCGTTGAAACTGTTTGTCTCTGAGTTCATTGTAAACTCAGGGTCAGCATATAGCCAGGCAAGAATAAACAAGACAACTGTTGCAGTCCAAGTAAAACAGTCCCTTCTCAAGTGCTCCCTTATAAGAGGTGATGTATGGGAAACCAATTCTGTGAAATGTTTGACACCGAAATGAGCTTAGTTTCATAGTCGTATGCATAAAATGTACTACTGAGTCCACCTCAGATGATTTCATTGGTGGAAAAGCTTTTGAAAGCTTCACTGGACAACTCAATGACTTTATTAAATTCTTGGCTTGCTAGTTTCAGTTTTGAGAAGTACCTGTTCATTGCTGCTACTTTGACTGGTGCACGAGAACATAGGGCATATTTCATTTTTGACTCCATGCATAACAGCAGTCAGTTCCTCATTTTAGCCTGACTCCCTGTTTTGTGTATTTGTTGGGACTGAGAAAGTCAACTGTATGACAGAAAACATATGAGAGGAGTTTGATCCAGGACTCAGCCGAATCCATTCCACATCATAACATTACAGGCTGAGGTAATTTTGGAGAGGACAATACTTTCCTGCATTTCAGCAAAGTGATCGATGTGGTGATCAGTAGGACAGGGTTGACATTATTACACCACACAAACGCATTAGAGGAGCCAGATCTCCACTGCTCCTATTAAATTATCTCTGTCCATTGCTCCGGCAATAGCGGATCCAGCTGAGGAAAAGTTAACTCTTTATAGAAATGATGCACTCAAATACAACTCAATGAGGCACGTGTTTTAGATCCACCTGTGTGCAGGGAAACGTCTAATCCTATCTGTAAATGAACAGTGTACTGTGTACACACCTCTTTCACCTATCAAACTATATGAAGTTAAGGAAATAAACTAAGCAGCTGAAATGACATATTTTCAAGTTGTGAAAGGAGAACGAGGATGGCAGCAGCTCGACACATCCCTGTAAGGCTTGACAGTGAAACTGTTGCTGTTTCCTTTGAAAATGATATATCACCATATCTGTCATTTTAATAGAGCACCCCAGCAACAACAGGGATTGTTTCAATTAATTTCCACTGTTGAGATTTAGACTGTCATCAATAAGAGATTAAAAGGCGTCTGATTAAAAATGCCGAGTAGAGAATGCTGCATAATATTAAGGGGCTAATGATAAAATGATTAAGCTTCTTGGTGATGAAAGTGCGGGGTGGATGGTAAATTGATACTTGGTGGGGCGGGGAAAAAAAGAGACCTGCTGCAACATTTATATTATGTGTTTCAATTATGCTAAGGGAGGCCTAATTGTTTAAAATATTTACTGTGGTAAGAAAAAATGTGCACAATGACTGTATGAGGAGATTTTAATGCTTAAATTTCAGCATGTGCCTGAAGCTGTCCTTGACCTTACTTGAATAAAAGTCATGAGAGCTGATCCTGTGACTGTCGATACGTACAAAGCTTTCTAAACATGCATCATAGAGTAGACAGTACAGTTACAGTAGCTCAAATGTAAGTCACCATCTGGCGGGTGAAGAGGTTTATAAGAAGGTGATTAGGTCAGGTCTACACAAAACCCCCAAATAACAAGATCTTGCATTCACTGTGGGGTAATGAGAACACTCTGTTCTCCAACTAAAAAAACAAAACAAAACTAAACAAACCTAAATAAATAAAAAGGAAAGCTGACAAAGGAGGACTTTTACGTACGCTGGGATGCCGGCTCGTGCAAGCACCTCGGCCTTCATGGCATAGAGGCGTTCGCTCTTGCTGATGCCCAGCTTAATTTTCACTCGGTCATGGGCGTTGTCCTGAAAGAAGAAGCCGTTGTGGATGACGAACTCGGCGTTGGATCGCGTGCCATAAAAGATGTAGATCTACAGGGGGAACACATCGTCAGCGTTATTGTCACCACTCTGCCAACACTGGAAAATCTGAATACCTGGGACAAAGCTTACAGCACTGTTTTCTTTTTAATTGCCATAGCAAACTACAGAGGCAGGGAATAGTATAATCAACGTATAAGCATATTTATGAAAGCTCGTACCTAATTCTGTAAAGAGTCCAGATTATTGTGTTGAGCTGGGTGGTATTAACAGTATGAAGAATGCATTGGTATAAATTTGCTTTATAGTATGGACTATAATGCATCCACCAGCACAGCCTCATCTAACTCTTTTTGACCAACACAGTTCCATTTGAGTTCTTGGAACCAAGCCGCTGACTAGTAATTTAGTTCTAGCAACTTTTTGAGTTTAGGTATAAAATTTTGGATCCGTTGACGACCTTAAACATCCATTCCTGTTATTGTCACAGTTCAGGTCCTGATATTTTTTGGTTACAGCTGGAAACCAACAATTTCAGATTCCGAACCCATTTATATTTGGTCAAAATGCTCAGAACAATTCAAAACTGGGTTCGTGAACTGGAACAGAACCAATTTGTTGTTGATTAAAAGGGCCTAATCATTTCAGACCTGTAAATGGAAACACTGTCTAAACAGAAATCACAAGGATGGTCATTAGCAGCTAGCACAGTCAGCTGTATTTCGAGTAGCCATGCTTTCAACGGTTTGATCAGGATTGAAGGAGCACATAATGATGGGGGATTTAGTGAAGTGAAGCATGATGCAACTTCCATTATATGGACATGGTTCGGAGTTAAAACATCAGACGATAAGCAGACAATTATCATCTGCAAAGTATGCAACATCACAGTCAAGGCAGCCTTGATAAAGCTCCTCTATTTCCTTGTTTTCTTTAAAAAAAAAAAAAAAAAAAAATTAAAAGAGATTTTTACCATTCGTTAAGTTTTGTCTCTACAGAATATGCTTTTCCAGGGAAAGCATGATGGTAAAAAACAAGTGGTCGACAAAATACACAGCTTTTGATGCAATACTCAATTATACTATTGAGGGGATTTATAGCTCCAATTTTTGCGCCACAGTAATCGGGGATGTTCTTCCAGGCTTTTTACTCAGTGCTCAGGAGAAAGCCTGGGAATGAGCTTGCAGTCAAATAACAGAGGCGATTAATACAAATTATTATTTCTCATAGTGTGAAATGGTGGAACGCACAGTTCAGACATCACCTTTTCATAGATTTTCTAAAGGCTGTCATTAAAAAATTCTGGCTCATAGGTTTGTCATTCATGTCTCCATTTTTCTAGTATTTTAAGAAAAATAATATACTATTAACACTCAGGGTCCAAATTATTTGTGATGAGAATTTAAGGCCATACCACCAAGCCATTGTGCTGTAATTATTCCTCTTATGTCTACACTTGTGTTAAATCACTCCTGAGTGACGAAAACGAGTGAGAGCAATCTGCACACTGCTCACATACAGATTCGACACATTACTTCCCGAGTTTTCAAATAGAGAGCCTGGGTGGGGAGAGAGCTATGGCAAGACAGTGAAAGAGAGTGAGAGAGAGAGGGAGAGAGAAAGAGGGGGAGAGGAGGAAGATGGGAAGACAGAGAGGAGAGATAAGACCAGAGAGAGGCAATGCTTCCGTTGGCCCAATGGTGAAACCAGGATCACCTCGCTGTCCCTCTGAATCTTATCAAATAATTCCTGTTGTAAAGACAGGGAGGAAGGGAGGGAGATGAATACTTGGCTGTGTCTCTCTCCCTCTTCCCGTATTCCACCTTTCTGTCTCTCTGTCTTCCATCCTGCTACCAAAGTCACCAGGACTGATAAGATGTCTCTGTGCATGGGAGACAAAAACATGAAAACTGCGTTCTCACCTGTTCATTCTCTTTGTAGTCCTGCAGCGCCACACATTCACAGCGGTCATCCTCTAGATTGTATCCAGTGGTGATCTGAGGAGCAGCAAAAAGTGTTACAATTCATATGTTGGTACACAGAACTGGAACCACTGACTTTTTGTGGGGTCGGTCGTTCACAAGTTTGTCTGATGAATGAGTGACGCCTCCAATTGAAGACTAAATTTCACAACTAGGAACTAGACTAATAAAGTGACAACTGAATGTCTTCCTAATGTAGATGCACCTTTTGCAAAATTGAGATCTCAGTTGTCTTCCAGATAAAAACTACTTCATTTAAATATCTTTGTCCTTCATCTCTATATAATGAATGATGAACACCTGGCTAAAACAACAACAGTTGAAAAGAACCAAAGCATGGTAAGAGAAATGAAAAAAAAAAAAAAGACAATATGTAGTGGAACGCCATTAATGGTTGGTTTAATTTTCCAACTCTGAATTACAGAGATCTCCTCTAATACATGCATTTGGAAAAACTGAATGGATCAAGGAATCATTTCTGAGTAAGGTTCAGAACACAAGGCAATAAAAGTCTGTATAGGCTATTTTTCATTTGGCTAAAACCAGAAGGAATCCCTACAAAAATACTTCAATATGTATCAAAATGACTTGCTCTTTCTTTAATTCAGTCTCATTTGTGTGGATAAACGTATTTTAGATATGTATCCAAGAGGTCCAGTAATATTGATGTGCTTCAATCAGCCCCTAAACACAATCAAAGTAATAAGTGAAAAAAAAAAAAGAAACACAGCAAAACCCTGTAGACCTGTGCAATATAGTGGATTTTCACTAATCTATTATTGGTATTATGTAGATCTTTTCCCAACTGTCAATGTGTATGGGTGAGTGAGTGAGTGAGTGAGTGTGAGTGTGAGTGTGAGTGTGTGTGTGTGTGTGTGTGTGTGTGTGTGTGTGTGTGTGTGTGTGTGTGTGTGTGTACGAGTGAGAACCCACCAGTCCACTGGTGTGGTTACACATGTCCCAGAGGGGGATGAGGGCCAGGGTGACCCGGCTACCATCCTCAGTGGGAATCTGGTTCTGACGTGTCATCACCGAGGAAACTGCCCATCTAACAAACAGACAAATGCAATCAAACAATAAGCGCTTGCATGACAAAAATGTCCTATCAACCTAAAATTTTAAGGTCGCATAAAACAAAACCAAACTCAAAATTTAGACCTTGTTATACCAGAACAAGGCCCTAAATAAAACATTAAAAAACTTTGTTAGGCCTTAAATTTAGTATCTTTAAAGGAATAGTTCACGGCAAAATTAATAAAGCAAGTTATGTTAATATATAAAACAAAGTCCCAGTGCCATTTTTAATTGTGCAATTACAATTTTTTCCCTAAATGCTGCCAACTTGTTTCTTCCTGGTGCAAGGTTACAATGCAGAAGTTTCCTGCAGACGCTACTTGCTGGATCTACTTTACAATTCAAATAGGAAAATAACAAGAAAAAAAACTATTTAATTTCCACACAAAAAAATGGTACTGGGGCATGTTTCTTGTATTGGTATAATCCACTTTGTTCCCATTCGTTTAAGTGCTAAAAGTGTAATTTTGGGAGCTGTTTTGCTGCACTATGAAAGTGAATGGAAAGACACAAATACAAAGTTAGTGTAATGTCAGTGTAACACACAGTCAGCCAGCTGGTGCATAATCATTTCAACCTTCACCAAAACAACTGGAGTGAATGTTCCTTCAGAGCTCCAAAAACAACAAAAAAAATGACCCATAACATTATTCCCTGTAATTACAATATTCCTGACTGCATTAGAAAGCAACATCTGCTTGCTACCGTAGTGACAGCTGGTGTGTGCAGAAGAAAGTGAGGAAAATCTAGGAGAGAGAGAGAATGAGAAAAATATTGGACTTTCGGACCCAAAGTGCAATCATCTGACTTCAGAACACATGCACTATGTTGTTCAGTCATTTTGTGAACTTTTTTTTTGGTCAAATTGAAACTCTAAAGAAATGGCCTCCAATCGTGCCAGTTGTTCTAGAGAGGGCTGAAATGAAGCTGCACCAGCTACCTCGCTGTACGTTACATCCACATAACAAACTTCAAGACAAAATTCTGAGCTTTGAGTGAAATATTAAGGCCTTTTAAGACTTCAGAAAAGGACCTACAGGTACCCTGAACCCGTCTTTAAACCTGATACAGTGTGAAGTATTGTACTGTACCCCAAAGTGTCAGTATTGAGTTGACAGTTCTGGACAATACAGTAACAACCCTAACTGGTCTTGTTATAACGCAGGGAAGTGGTTTGTCAGCCATGACACTGGTATTACCGATGGGATGGAAAGGCTTGCATCAGATGAGAGCATGGAGAGAGGAGGGAGCAGGATGTAGGGATGAGGGAGGAGGGAGGGAAGGAAGGACAAAAGGCAGAGGAGGGGAGAAAAGGAGGCCTGGCTATAAATTATTCCCTCAAACATTATTTGGCTCTTAATAAAAGAACGATGAGAACAACCACCCTGACTTTCCGCGACCATCCCCACTTCCTGGCATTTGCTCCAGATTCAAGAACATACACACACACGCGCACACACACACACACACACACACACACACACACACACACACACACACACACACACACACAAAAGAAGATGTGAACAATTTGAAAACAGGCCAACATGTAGGTACCAGAGTAACCCCCCTGCCCCTCCTCACATACATACTCTTCCACTGACCTGTAGTCATCGAACGTGAAGCTGTCCTTCAGGGGCAGTTTGCTGGCGGCGGGATGAGTCTGGGGACAGAGGGGTGAAGGGGGGGAAAGAGAGAGAAAGGGAAAGAGAAAACACAAATCAGTGTAAAGAATTCCATTATGCTGGTATGCTGGTATGCTGGCAGTGGTGCAGAGGAGGGAGGTGGGCTGCCTGACAGGGACGCCTAACAAGAAGGACTGGGAGTAGGGGGCCACTGCTGCGGTGTGTCTGTGTGTGAGAGTGTGTGTGTGTGCGTGCGTGCGTGCGTGCGTGCGAGTGTGTGTGGTCTGTTCGTGCTGGGTGACACCAGCCCCCCCACCCCATACATCACTGTCAACTTAATTTGTTGTGGCCAGCAGCCGTCATAAATCTGCCTCATCAATTTGGCCCTGACATGGCGTATGTGTGTGTGAGAGTGAGCACGTGTATGTATATGTGTATGCGTGTGAGTGTGTGTGTGTGTGTGTGTGAGTGTGTGGAAGAGTCTGTCCATTGATCCCACTAGTTTCTCCATTTAAAGCCACAGTCACCACCTACAAAAGTCATTTGCAAAATGTACTGAACTTAACCAGAAAGAAAGGGAGAGAGAGCGAGAGAGCAGTGGGCAGGATAATGAAGTAAAGGAAGAGAGAAAAAGGAAGAGAAAAAATGCAAGAGGGGAGGATCAGTAAAATAAAAATAAAATAAAAATAAAAGAGGCCCTGAGAAAATGACAGGAAGATAGGGGAAAGAAGAAGAGATAGACCTTGTGTTCAGTGATAAGTGGTGTGTTTGTGAGGGGTCAGTTCTTCTCTCTCTTCCATTATGTGAGGAGAACAGAGGCACCAAAATCATCCTTGTGTCCCTGGTAGATAGTTAGTGATGCTCCGTACACACCTGGCATTAACATGCATCTCCAAATGTGTCTTGTATTTGGAAAAAATTGCAAAAAATAAAAATAAAAGGCGTCATCCTTGTGCGGTCCAGCCTAATATTAACGTGGCTCTTAATTATTGAAGGTTTATTTCACATCTGTTACAGGATCCACCCGATCACATTCAGGCTCAGATTCTTTAATTATTCCAGGTTTGAGAGGGTTCTTCACTTACGGGCATAAATCAACATGCAATATTTCTGTTCTATTCCTATAGTGACTGTAATGCGCAATGCATGGCCACCTATAATATTTCTGTAGTATTCCTATAGCTACTGTCACATCTAGGGTTAGAAAGAGTGTGATTAATTGCACCGGGGCACGAAATTTAAGAAAGGCTGCCGCCTCCAAATTTTATATGGAACAAAAAACCCTGCATATTGTCGATACATAGAGACCCCTCAAAATGTCTTGCATTTTAGGAGAGTGCATGTCTTATTAAGGGGAATTTTTATTCATTAACCAGCTGCTTTATCATCGACCTGCACTTCAGTTTGCATTTGATCCATCAGCTGACAGTGCAGATGTGCTGGGTAGAGTCAGGTGAGATACAATTTCTAATGGAAAAGGTCTGGCCAGTGTCAGGGGTGTTGGGCTGGACAAGACATCAGGTTAGTAGCTGGTCCTTCAATGCGACCTGGGACATGTGTGTTTACAACTAACGCGATGCAGACAAAAGCATCCCAGGCCACCTCTGAATGTATTCTACGATCCAACACGCAGAACACATCGCTGCTGTTTCCACCTGTACTTAGAGGTGTCAGCTTGTGTTCAGATTTCTCAGGATGGATGTTAATACCAGGTGGGAACAAGGCCTATGTCAAAGAAAGGAACTTTTCACAATGTAATGTTTTTTTAAACAGCATGATCTGTACACTAATGTTTTAATTTACAATTTTTGTTTTAGGATGATCCTCATTGTTGATTTTTTTAAAATTTATGTTGAAACTCTCAGGCATGTTTCCTCTTTTGTCCCAACCTGCAGCAGAACACTTTTGCAATACGTGATTTAGTGTGTGTATACTCATTAAAGCAGTTCCAAAACTGATTTTCTCCAGCTTAACGTAATTAAGAGCCAGTAATATTTTTTAAACTGTAGAATAATTTTTGAAATATCTGTGGATGGACTTGGCTGTCCTAGTGCCTAAAGATTTGTCAAATTAAAACAAGCAAGCTTCTTTCTCTAAATTAAACGTAAGTGTAAATTCTTAAGAATAACTGCATAAAAATTTGTGTACTGGTCCTCTGCAACTGGTCCCCTGCAGGGTTTATACTTGTCACAGGAATTCAAGTATTGGAAAAGTGGGTTAGTAGATTTTGGCCTAAGGATGGCACTAGAGAGAGGGGTGATGAGGTCAACTAAATTGGGAGGGTTCACCCCTTGGGGAGCATGAATGTGTTCACCAAATTTAATGGCAATCCACACAATAGATCGATGGGGCAGACCGACCCAGCCATCCAGAGGCCCTGCCTACATGGAGGTGGGGGCTATCTGACAGACCCTGTTAAAAAACGAGATGAAATGAACTGGAGTAAATATTTCATACAAAACAACATGATGTGTGTCACATGACTGGCATGTCATGTAATGGACATATTTGTTGTCTTCTCATTTTCCCCATTGTAACACCTTATGGCTTAATTGAAAAAAAGAAGAAAAAACTAAAAACAAAACAAATGGGGAAAAAAGTCACCCCATGCAACCGCACCTAAAAAATACCCAGTAATAATCACTTTAATTTTTGCAAAAACTGTCCTGTTCTGGTCACGATGTGATTAACTGACACATCCCAATTACGCAGTGATTTTTAGTTCAACAAAGTCTTCTGTCGTGGGCTTCCACGGCTCCTTCAGTGTCAGTAAAAAATAAAACAATTTGGCAAGACTGCTAAATATCTCCCATGACTGTTGAAACAGGAAAAGTAGGTCCTCATTAAAAAGCATAATTTTTGAGTCATATTTCATACAGTATTAGCATACAGCCTATTATTCAGCATAGCATTTGCTAACATATTGTCAAGGAACACCAAAACTAAATCATTCACCAAGGACACATGATGTCATCACTTAACAGCCAAGTTAAACCTAACTACAATCTACCAAAAAGTTCCTATATTTAAGCTCACCACCAAAGTCACTTTCCAACACCTCACCTCCTAAACGAATGCGCGCACACACACACACACACACACAAACACACACACACACACACACACACACAATGCAGTAAAATACACTGGTCACATCATATTCCACCTCCCAGGGTAGATTGGTGGTGTGTGTGTGTTTCAATACAGAGTGTCCAGCAGTGACACTGATTCATCCTTACAGGTAAGTGAAGAAGATCGCGCTTATTAAGCTACATAAAGTGACCAGGTTTCCAGCACACACACACACACACACACACACACACACACACACACACACACACACACACACACACAAGAATGAAAACAATTATGTTTGCTTGACTGTCCTATCTAAACCAGGTGGCAGGGAATGAGATGCGGTCAAGATTATCAGGCTGACCGACCCCTCCTCGTGTGTGTGTGTGTGTGTGTGTGTGTGTGTGTGTGTGTGTGTGTGTGTGTGTGTGTGTGTGTGTAGTCTGGCCTGGTTTTTGTAAAGTGGTCCAAAATACGAGCCCACTTATGGGCTGTGACACAAAATCTATTGATCAATATTGTAGATAAGTCAACTGACCAATCAATAATCAGTTAAATCAATGAGAAAATATGCAAATCAATGGATAAATGAATAGAACATATATAAATGTATCAAAATTCTGATTAATAACATAAATTTAAAAAAAATGATAACACAATAAAAAAAAAAAAAGCATGAATAAAACATCAGTTACCAGGCCAAGACACTAGATAGTTTGCAGTAAGAGATTCTCTATTTGCTTCAGTTTTAATGAGCTGGCTTACAATCTCATTTGGCAGAATAAACTTCATATAAAATTATATAAAATGTCAAAGTGCATGTCTTAGTTCACTTAAATTTTTAATTAAATTTCATTAAAATTTAAGTTTCAGTCAGAGTTACCCATCATCAGTGTTATCCATGCACTAATGTCAAGACACATATACAGCACCATGATGCAAGATAGAGTAGAAGTCTGCCACCTTGTTTGTGTGCAGTGAACAGCTCTGGACAAATGGGGAAAAAGTTTTTGGATGAAAATCAGGCAGAATGTGATACCTCATCACCTAAACTATAAACCAATCATTCATTCGTTAACTTCCAACCGCTTATCCATAAGGGTCGCGGGGGGTACTGGAGCCTATCCTCATTGGGCAGAAGGCAGGGGAAACACCCTGGACAGGTCACCAATCCATCACAGGGCAGACACACAAACAAGCACATTCACACCTAGGGGCAATTTAGTATCTCCAGTTCACTTATCTTGCTTTTCTTTGGACTGCAGGAGAAAACTGGAGTTCACGGTGGAAACCCATGCAGACACAGGGAGAACATGCAAACTCCTCACAAAAAGGACCCTGGCTAGCCAGCCAGGAATCAAACCCTGGACCTTCTTGGTGTGAAATTCAGAGTAGAGGAAAGTATGATAGTAAGGATATTTACCTTACTGTTATGTTTCGTTTGATTGTTTCAATTAAAAAGAAATGTTGTTTGTCAAAGGAAATCAACCTGACACACCAGATGGTTTGTTACATACAGAACCATCTGAAAGGTCATTGGAACCTATTTGGAAAAGAGTGGGTACTTTCAAAAAATACTTGGCAGGTGACTGGATGAACTCTCAACAAATCAGATCAATGAACCATATGACACAGTACGAGGACAATGAAGAGGAAACAACAACAAGCCGCATTCTAAGGAACTTTGACAGCTCGCAAGCAAGTCAGTGTAGATACCTATGAATTCTATGAATATTCAACGAAGAAAAAGTCTCCAATTCTGATATAACTGATGCTGCAGTAGCATGTATGCTAACCCCATTCAACAGCCATTGTTGACGGTTTTCACTATCGTCACACATAAACCATACCTGTAGCTGCCAATAGGACACCAAATGGTCTGAACCACTGTGGTTCGGCCACAAACGCATCACCTGAAGCCTGGCAAGACTGATTTTCACATTATTGTGATATCACATATCCAGCTAGGCCCCAAGAAGAAAGTAAAAGCAAGGCAAAGACAGCACTATTAATAGCTGGTGAGCCCAACATGTTGATGCTGTAAAATGTGAACAACCACACATGTAATGCTCCTCTTCTTTGTTGGTAAAAATGAAGCTTGCTATGCTCCACAGCTTAGCAGTAAATATACCCTAAATTTACAAGCTCAAACTTTTTATCTTATATATTAATTTCCTGGGGTATGTTGAAAATAGTAGCAAATGGCTAACTGAGTAACTGAGCACTAAGTATACTGTCTACTGATGAATATATTGGTGTGAATGAGGTAGTGTTATTTATTATTTTTACAGTAAGGACTGGGGCAAAAATGGAAGTGCCTGGAAAGCCTTTAATGCCGTGGAATGCAGCTTCCTTTTGTGTTTTTGCCTGTTTCACCTGGACTTGCTCAATCCAATCCAGAGAAGGGGATGACTTGGTTGGTGCAAATGTGTTTGGTCCAACATCATATGAAGTGAATGACCAGCCAATACAATGTAATCGTCACTCAAAATGACTGGCTGCTGCTACATGTTTATGGAATCAAGTAAACTCTGGGTTTGGTCATTCAAAATCTCAGTGGACAGCAAAGACAAAAGAAAAACCTCAACAGCCAGACATTTTCAGTCACAGTTTCACTGGAGGACATGTCGGGAGACAGACACAAGTGTGTAAAAATCAGTAGAAGGGTGGCTTATGTACACACACACACATACACACACATTCAAACCTCTGCACGCTGAGCTCTTGATGCATTAGCATCAGAAGACAGGGGTCATCCATCATATGTCACATTGGAGTGTGCATGCATGCATGTGTGCGTGTGTGTTGGAACAGGCTGAAGGTATGGGTAAAGGGTACACATGGTGGGAGTTAGAGAACGTATGAGCAACCTTAGAGGTATAAGTAGGGATGGGAACTAATAACATTTTGATACCAATTATCCAATTATACCATTATCAATTCTGCTTATCAGTTCAATTCTTTATCAAGTCCCTTGATTCCTGATAAATGTTCAATCAGGTTTGTTTTTGGGACAGTGGCTCACGCGTGTTATGTATCAGTGATAACTGCTAACTGAGTGAGCATAGGCAGACAATCAGAGCTGAGACCAGAGACTGAGTGGAAGAGATTATCCTTGATGTGATGACCTCTCAAGATTTCATGACAGGAAGCTAATACTGTCATCTAAGTGGTTTGGAAATTCCAGAAGTCCCTGGTCACCAACCAGTCAATATTTGGAATAGGGCTCAAAATGGTGCCTGTTACCAATAAGACAGAGTGACCTAGGAGCTGCAGACTAGGCCATGTCAGGTGGAAGTGTTTTTGAAACTCTTTACACTCTAAAAAGCAACAATGCCTATGTCTTTGTGAAATGAGCATGTGCAAAGAAGCTGACAAGGAGACTGCAGCAGGTTGTTGACATCCCAGAGTTAGCTACAAATATAAGCAGTGCAAATATGGTTTAAAAAAAATCCCAACAATGTCCAAAACTGTACAGAAAATAAACACCTTGACCCACTCACTGTCACATAAACAAAGTTAGCCTTCAATGATGTGTAGCCGAGTTTTTAGAGTCTAAAATGGCATAGGATTTTTTTTATTATTATTATTATTTTTTGACAATTTTCAAAAAAATAAAAAATGATCTGCCTGGCAGGTGCCTGACTTTTCACTAAACTATCATCAGTGTCCACTCAATAGTGATATGTACATTTTAATTTCAGAAAGTGATGCTGAACCTTCTTTGAGTGGGTTAAGGTAGTGTTTTTTTAAGAATGTTAGCTGTGGAAAAGTCCACGTCAATGGCAGGAGGCGAACAGTTAGCATTTGGAGCATCCAGCCAGTATCCAGCACTCAGTAACACTGAGAGGAAGAGAGCACCACTACTGGCCTACAGAGCAGCTGGGGGAGGGAGAAATAATTACATTTTTCAAGATAAGTGAACTGTCCCTTTAATGCCAATTTGAATAAATATTCAGACCAGCTGCACAGCAACAGAAGTTTGAGAGGTTAAAAACAGTAGTATCAAAGTCAACTGTCTATCCAACCAGGTGGATTCATCAAGGCAAATGTAGTTAAGTGAAAAGTGATAAAAAGGCCAAGAGGATGGCTCAACTGTGTGTCACATCTTCGTGTATTGGCCGTGTCAGTAGTAGGACTGCCTGTCTGTCCGTCTGTGTGTGCACATCAACATATATCAGGCTATGTGGAGGATCATACATGCAACACACCGGACAGAGGGGGGTTGGGGGTGGAGACAGGGAGAGAGGAAGAGAGAGGGGTCTTTTTGAAGAAGGTACATTCAGGTCAATTCAATTCAAAGCCAATGTGACAAGCTAATTTTCCAGCCCGGTCATCTGAGGAGGAGGAGTGTGTGTGTGTGTGTGTGTGTGTGTGTGTGTGTGTGTGTGTGTGTGTGTGTGTGTGTGTGTGTGTGTTGGGGGTCGGGCTGTATGTGAAAGGGATGTGTTAAACAAAAGGAGATGTATCAAAGATGAGATGCTGGAAAGAAAGAACAGGACCTCTGTGTCTGTGTGTGCATGTATGTGTGGTGTGTGTGTGTGTGTGTGTGTGAGAGATGAGTGTGTCTATGTCTGATACAGAAAGACTCCAACTATGAGCAACATCATTTCATGAAAAACACACACTCCCCAGTATAAGCACCTCGGTGCTTGGGTCTTCTCACCTGGATTTTCTTGCACTTCCTCAAACTTGACTTAAAACTAAATGTTATTGTGCTTTTGGAGGTGAGGCACCGCAATTATGAAACAATCTTAGGCATTAGAATTTTGGATTTTTTCATTTCTTTTAAAAAGCAGCTAAACACACATCTGTACAGGTTAGCCTTCATTTAGTTTAATATATGTTTTTTAAGTGTTTGACTTATTTTGCCTATTGATATTATTATAATTATTACTATCAGTGCATTTCATTTAATTTTTTTTCTTCTTATTGTTGTTGTTATTTAGTGTGTTTATATTATTTTAGTTGATTTTATTTCATTTATAGGTGAGTTTTTTTTAGCGTTTGCTCATTCTATTTTGCTGTTTCACTTGTTATTACTTTTGCAAAGCATTTTGTGATCTTCACAGTTCAACAGCATCTACATCATGCTACAATATAAAAACATGCCTTTTACACAATTCAAAATGTGTAAAAAAATGCAGGCTATGCAGGCAGTCTACTTACTGTATTGGCATTACTAGTGTCAAAAAAGGTGCCAAGAAAAAAAAAATCTTTGATTTTTTTTACAACTTACTGTACTATAGTGAATAATTACTAAGTATATCTTAAAAAAAATAAAAATAAAATAAACAGCTCTTGTGTAGATGGTACTTAAATTCTACGATACATTCTAAGATACAAGATCTAACTTGTATCTTGCAGATCTACCAGTAATTAATTATCATTAATCCACGAGGCAGGGCATTCAGAAGCCAACACTGCCACCTAGTGGACTGTAAACACAGAGAATGCATGGTAAAGGTATGTGGTTTGTTAAAAACCTTTGAAAGAGTCCAGTAAGTTAACACCTTCATTTAAGTTTTTCGGAATTAATTACAAATAGTACTAAGCTAATCAAACAAACTGAGGACTTGAAGAGTCTGAATCCTTGTAAAACCCGTACAGATGCAAAAACTAGTTAAACTTGTGCACTATGATGCATGTTATTTTGACACATGCAAACCATTCATTTCCTTTATCTGTACATCTTCTAATTAAAACAAACACCTAGCCACTGACAAAAGGAACAAATAATTTGGCAGAAGCATTTTCCACTGCTTCTTTGATATATATGTAAAAAAGATTGACTTCTAAGAGAACAGTTGGGGTGTGTTTTGATCAAAGCTGAGCTGAAGGGAATTGTCATTTTGCCATGCTTCAGTTTAATAATGACAAATTAGCATATTTTGAGATTAGCATCCCACTATCTACTGTCTTAGAGTGTTAACCAGTGTTTCATCATAGACCCTAATCACTCTGCCTGCATCAGATTGAGATCCTCTACTGTCTGTTGGCACATAAAACAGCACTTAAAGTCTATTGTTTTCTCAACTTTCCCCAAATTGATGGTGCCCCCCCCCCAAAAAAAATACAGAAAAAAAAAAAAAAATCAGCAGTTCTTGACATCACAGTTACTATTTTCTGTAAATCACAAGTTTGTCTAACAACCTTTTAGAACTGATGTCTCACAAACAAAAACAACAACAATACAATACAATATAATACAATAGTCACGCCTGGCCTCCAGAACCTTCACATGATGCATCTGTGTCTTGAAACCAAACCCATCTCTACAAAGCTACACCCCTGCTACACCGTCCAATGCCTCCCCCTGCTGGTCATCTTGGAGCACTACAGGTCCAAGGCTTCTATATCATTGGTGCTTATCAGAGAAACAGGGGAAATTGAGTTCAAGGGGCCACAGTGTTCTGATACAATTGCAAACGTCTCACCAGTCTACTGGCCAGACAACAGGACAGAGAGAGAAAGTGAGAGGAGGAATGCCTTCAATCTGGCTTGCCTCCTACAGTCAAGGTCCATGTCCTAATGATGCTTCTCAACAATATTTAGCTGGTAACATTGTGTCTTGAAACCACCTGTTTTTTCTGCTTGCCATAAAGCCTTCTGTGTCTAGGAGACTGTAGTGTTTTCAGTGAACTGCCATGTGTGAAATGCCTGTGGTAGTAACCTTTATAGACAAGCTGATGGTCCTGCTGACACTAATTTCACTGCTGCTGGATTTACTGCTGCATCAATTACTTTCATTATCTATTAGAATGTCTATTATTTTCTCAATTAATCAATTAGTTGTTGTGCATAAAAATCCAGAAAATGAAACATGTTGATCATAATTTCACACAGGCCAAGGTGATGTCCTCCTATGTCTTGTTTTGTCCAAACCAACAGCCCACAACCCAAAGACATTTAGTTTATTGTCACAGAGGACTACAGAGACCAGAAAAGACTCACACTTGAAATGTTGTAATCAGAGAATTTGAAAATTTTCTTCTTAAAATTGACTCAAAATGCTTAATCGATTATCAAATTAGTTGGTGATTAATGTAATAGCTAGCAACTAATCCATTGCTGACTAATTGTTGTCTCCAGCTGTATTTGCCACTTTATTTATGTACAATTCAAATTGCTTGTGGAACTGTTTGGCTAGCTAGCAGAAGATTCATTTCAAGTTCCCTGGTTTCCTGGTGAAGTCAGGTTGTTTTGTAGTAATACATAGTTTGATGTAGGTTGTGGATGTTTGCTAGACTTGTAATGTAATGTAGCAGGCTTTGTAAGTGCAAGTTAGCTATTAAGTAAAGAGCTATTAATGGTGATTTAAGTTTACTGTTCACTGTTATATTTTCAGGTGGGATTTCAAAACCAAAAAACAAGGCGGCTGACTGTTTTGAGTGCCCTTCTATGTGTTCAGTTTCGTTAGTGTTAGCTGTGCCCACTTACCACAGATTGCTTATTAAGCTAGACATTCACAGCGAGCAGCCACTGAACTAGCTGTAAGATAGTTTCCTCTTGAATGAGTACACCAGAGTAAAGCGAAAACCGGGAAGAAACACTTAGACCCAAGCAAATAAAACTGTGTAGAAGTTTAAGAAAAAATAATCAAAAGATAGTGTTTAGGATTTATACTCATTTGGCGTCACATATCTTGTAGTATTCAAATCACTATTGACTGGTACATAAAAGTAAAACCTTTATATACATAAAAAACAGGGAGAGATTAATTAATTATTAATTTAAGGAACATTATGCTCTGAGAATAACTACTTTATTCCCACATTTCATTCAGATTCGACTAATATTTGGAACAGCTAGTGCCAGAGATGCTAGTAGATGATTCGGCTATTCAGCTTGAGCCACAGCACTGTGGAAATTGTAGATTTTCAAAAAGGGATTAAATACAGCACAAATCTACACAAAAATGGTTCAGCTATCTCAGTGGCAGTGGTGTTTAACATCCACGCTAACTGCTGGAAAATAATCACAATAATTTTGAGGCAAGCAGGATGTTACATATGGGGCAGGGTGTGGAGGTTAATGGCTAACATAGGCTAATGTTAGCATAGTGAGGCCATCAGTTTATCATTGTTTTGGTTAGCACAGTAAGTTTTATATGAGCTGAATGTATTTATGAGCACTGGTATAGAACAACTAACGTATTGACAGGTGTAATTATATATGGTTTTAAAAGACACTGCTGCGCCACAATATTTTGCATTTATTTATTATCTTGGCAAATCAGCCTTGACTCCAAAACTGTGGCTAGATGCTACTGAGACCCGTGGACAATGATAAGTTCTAAGGCCCATAGTGTTTTCTAGTTTTCTAGAAGTGTTTGAATTCAGTCTTATAAATGAAGACAAAGCATAATAGGGAAAGCAACGTGTTGTAGTGCTTTTGTGATGATAGATTTTGATGATCTCAGGAATTCTGTTTTTATGTCAGTGTGTTTTCTGCAGTGTCTAAGAATACTTATATTCATATGCTATTGAAAACGTGTGTGTTCATGCTTACCACTGACTCACCTGTATCAGTTTGTAGAAGTAGGCATACTGGCGCGCTGTGTTCTTGTACTGGCTCAGCACATCCTGCACTGCCTGTGTGCCCAGCAGGTGGCGCACCTCATCCTGCTGGTAGTAGAGCGGTGTGTCATAGTCCTGAGGAAGAGTGCGGATGTACGGCTGCCAGGGTGATGAAGGAATGGCCCGTTCACACAGTAGATGGAGGGCCAGTGTCACGTTACCCATGGCCTGCAGAATCCGGTCCTGGCTGTACAGAGGACCTGCAAGGCATAGAGGCTGCTTGAAAAAATAGTTTAGCATTTAACATCAACAAGTCCACAAAATGAACGATGTTGACCACCACAGATTGAAGACATATGACAGAATAAAAGAGCTGTTGTTGTATTTTTCTTAAATAAAGCATAAGAAAGAGTCAGTGCCGGAAAGCTGTACAGCTGTAGCAGCGTTTGTTATAATACTGGGTATTAAACTATCACAGCCTACATATGTTGGTCTTTATTAATATATTTGGGCACGTGTAGAACTGCCAAGTCTATTTTCATCACGTCTTAAGATAGCAAATACCAGCAACCTTACTCCAGTGTGGTGTCAACTGGCTCTTTTTATAATTTATAGGCTGTTTTGGCTGATCAGATGCACTAGAATGTGTTTTGATTTGATAAAAAGAAGACAATATGACCACCTGGTATCCCCAGGGTGTTATTGGGCTGAATATTGGTTTAATAGACCTGGGGTTTGCACATAAACTTGGGATGCCCAATATTGGACTTCTTCACAATATCTGATATGCCAATATGCTGCTATTTTCCAACTCTTTTGATAGATTGCTGATGCTGACACCAACATATCCACATATAGTTTGCCACCTAAGTTGACCTATTTCACGTATTGGCACGCCATAGCAGACATTCATTTAAGGCCAATAACAATATTTAATTTTAACGCTGATATTGCCTGCTAATGATGATGTGCCAATAATAATGTGCATCCCTAATAAAAACATTTGCTAACATGTTGTTGCATATGGTTAGCCTTCAAACTAAAGCCTACCCAGCCCTCATGGAATAGATTACTGTTGAAAAACAGCCCCAAAACTCCATTTTACTACAGTCAGTGGGTTTTAGCAAGTCTAAGATATTAGTAGATGATGAAAATAGTATTCAAGAATAAGGCATTTTTCACTTTTTTGCTATTTCATGTCAAAATGGCTGCTGTGACATAGGTATATACTAAAAACATTTTGTTTTAATAGATTTACCATTCCTTTAAAATATAGCCTAATGATGGTCTTCATGTTAAATGTTGAGGAGGTAAAATATGAGACACTTAGCCCTGAATGAAATGTCAGCAACAATGCTGCTAGCAGCAGTGCATGTAGTAATAGCAGTACTGTAGCAATGTTGGTAGTAGTAATAACCAGTAGTCGTGCTGTAAAAAAAAATTCAGGGGGGATGGTCAATTTTTTTCACTTGATGAAAAGTGAGGATGGCAGTTTTACAGGGGGGATGATTTTGATCGTTTTTATTTCAGGGGGGATGCCATCCACCCTCATCCCCCCTCAACTCGAGTACTGGTAATAACACTATTAGAAGCAGTAGCAGCAGCAGTTGTTATAGTGCTGTTACCTCCAAAAATCCTATATTAGTCAAGCCCGAGTGTGTGACCTTCTACAGACCAACTAATACACCTGACAGACACTTTGCACATGATGCTAACTTGTCTGTTTTCTTCTTCGTCTTACATTCCATCTTCAACTGTTTTATATCTGCATATATCTGTTTCTATTTACTTATTTATTTCTATTCACTGAAATGTTAAATTATGAAACGAAATATACCTAACTGTTTTGATCATTTACATATTTACATGTTATTTTAAAAGCTAGTTTGAAAGTCTCGTTTGACAAGCAACTTCACCTTGGAAAATACTGAACTTCAACAATGTCTCCTTCAAGACAAACAAAGCTTTGTTAACCGAGCTCCTTCAGCAAAGGTAATTCAGCCTGATCATATCTACATCACCATTTCATTTAACGCTTAATCACATAACTGTGAAAAACACCACTGATTAGGCAGGCAGCAGCTTGGTGCAGTGAGAGAGCATTCAGCAGGCCTTGAGCAGTCATGCTGAAAGAAGGAAAGCTCCATGGGGGGGTTGAACTATGATATGAAGCAGTGGTGAAAAAAGTCACTTTTATCTTCAAGCGACAACTACTAGGTAAATGCAGCAGCCAACAAAATGGCAAAAGGACAAAATGACATTGAACTACTAAAAACACAATCCACATTTGAAATTACTTGATCTACCACTACACAGTGTAGTTTAAACATTACCTCTTATATGGATAATCCAAATGTTGTCGGCCTCATGCCATTGAGATGAACTTTCCCCTTTCTAACAATCTTAACCAAAAACCAAAAACTATACCTTTGATAGTCAAACATTTTTCTACTTAATGTGTTCCTGAAATATTGGAGGTGTTGTGTCATATTAAATACCTCAATTTGTTCTAATAGTTAGCTCCTGCTCTTCTTTCTGTTCCCAGTTACCTTTTGCTACTGTAACAGCCCTGTTTAATGAAATGGGGCATGTGAATTTGAAATACATGTCTTGGGATTTAAAAAAAAAAAAAAAGAATGTGGAACTGTAACTGCTGAACACATTTATGTCTTTCACAGTGATCCTTAACCCAGTGACAATATAGGAAGATCCACCACAAATTAACTGTTGTCACTTGGAGTATTCCTATCAAGTCCTTACCCAGTACAGAGTTCTGCGCTGACTCTACTGTCATGAGCATCTTCCTGGGAATCCACAGGAAGAGTTCCTCTGCCTGCGCACACACACACACACACACACACACACACACACACACACACGCGCGCGCACAAACGCACACTGTAAAAGTTCATCTGCCAACACCAGTCAGTGTGCATGTAAAAGCCCTGAAATCCTTACAAAAAGTCGAAGAATAGTAAAAGTGATCAGCCTTCCATCGAACCGGGTGTATAAGCTCACCTTGATCTCCCTGGTGGCACGTAAGCCGTAGCCCTCCTTGCCAAAGTTGGCCACTGTAAAGCTGTCGCAGGAAGCCCCACTGTACTGAGCCCAGCACATCAGATCTGAGAAGTAGTCTTCCCTGCTGCCCTCAAACACGACTGACATACCTGAGCAGACACACATATTACAGCGACACAACAAATACAGTAAACAGTACAGATAAATAACATCTTAGTTTGTTTCTAGCCTGCATGGATTACTGCTAATCACTTAGAAAACAGGTTTTGGCAGGAGGTCAGTGCATGAGCAAATGACTGGATCACTGCGTGTGCATGTATGTATGTGTGTGTTCTTACCCTTCTGTTTCTTGCGGATCTTCTCTACCAAGGCTCTGATTTGAATATATTCCTCCCATTCTTTCCCAGCAGAGGGTGCTGCACTGCTGCATTCTGTGGAAACACACCTCAACTTCATCAGATCAATTTAACTTCAGTATAGGATGTTACAGCAACTGAAAACCAAAGCCAAAATTGTGTGTAGCCTGACATCTAATGTAAAAAAAAAAAAAAAAAAAAATGCTACTGAAAAAAACTATGCTATGCTACTTTTACTGGCTGATCTTTGGTGCTAGGTAATGTCACCTTTTAAACAGCACAATAAGTGGTGACATCACCTGGGAGTGTCATTAATGTACAAAGTTAACATGAAAAAAAAAAACTGTAAAGATTGTCATTTTTTGTCTTTCCTGAAATACAACAATGTTCTACTGCAAATCGTAAAACTTATCACAAATTTGAGTTACCATTCTGACTTTGTCCCTGGAAAAGTTTAATGTCCAAAACATTTTCAGTCACAGTTATGAATTCAGTTTGGCCATATCCATCTATGTGATCAAGTCAGAAAGTCAGCATTACTTCTGATTAACTTAACAGCTGTCATTAAGTAATATAAAAGAACTGTGATGTAAATTACCAATGGGTTTTTTGCTGAAGAAATTAGCCTACAAGGCAAACAAATAATGACAAATTTTCAATATTTTAGGTCAACTTTGGACTGCACTGAAAACCTATCTCAACAGTGGTGGTAATGACACCTCACACATACTAAATGACAGCCACATAATATAATAACATATCCCTTTAAATGAGGTAGAAATACAATAAAACCTGTTGACTGAATTATTTCTTGAGTGATGCAATAACTTCACATTAATATACTTACCATATATTACATCATAAGGGGCTTAGACTTTTGGTGTAATAGCACTGACTAATAATGTATCAAGAGAAAGAATAAGTCTGTGGTAACTCAAGTTACATTTCAAAACATTTTGAAAGGTTACTATACAAACTGCATTATGAATTGCTAAACCCATTAACATGCTGTTACTACACATTTTTCTGGCATCTAAAAGGTGTGTGTGTGTGTGTGTGTGTGTGTGTGTGCGTTGGTTAGGTGGAAGTGAACCTACTCTGTAGCAGTTCAGAGACAAGGTTCATCATCTCCTTGGGAGAAACCACAGCACTGGCTCCTGAGCCCGACTTCTGAGTCTTTACTCGACTCTTCTTTCCCATGGCGATGAATGGACAGCTAGGCTGAGATGATACACCATCATTAGAGTTATTACAAACAAGACACTGCTTTTCTTTCAAAGTGAATTAGATAGATAGAGTTGGCAGAAGTCTCGTAGACATTAAAAAAACATTCTATTTCTCAGGCATATTCTGTCATTCTGATAAATTCCACATTGTATTACTGAAGGTTACTGAAAGTTTTTACTGTCCCATAGTAGGAAATGACAATAACATATCTGCAGGTGTTGATAAAAACCAGTGACTCAAAGACCACACTCTCAACCCCCTGCACATCCATCTACTGATATTTTTAACTTCTCAAGGATGGAAGATGCTGCTACAAAAAGCACCTGATGGCACAACACCTTTCACCTACAACAACTTAGACTCTTCTGTTGGCTCTTTGCTCTAATTATCTAAGTCCTTCTACTGTAAAAATACAACATTATGATAATGTGGACAGTGTAGGGATAAGTATCGTTCAGAAATTTTCGGTAGTGGTACCAGTGCAAATACCTTGACTTCCATACCAGGTCCTCAACAATACTTTTTTCAAAATATGGGCTATTTTATAAAATTTTGTCCTAAAATCAATTTTGTAACATCTCTGGGTGTAACAGTGTTTTCCTGTATGCCTCAACGACAAGTAATGTTAAATAGCCAATCACCAGTATTATTACATCTTGGTGTAAGCATGGTGTATGCTTACTGGCTCACTAACACAGATGGATTTTACTTAAGTATTGAAATTTTGCTACAATGGCATTTTTCAATACACAAAAGTATTGAAGCAATGTGGTGATGCCCAAGATCAGTACCCAGCCCTAGGACAGTGATATATCAAAGGTCACCGCTCGCATACAAAAACACCTCCCAGATGATGCAGTGACAGCATACTGTAGCATCCCATTCTAACACAATGCTCTTCATGTGAGAGTGGGCAGTTGGAAATACTTCAGCAATTTTCCACAATTCACCCTCATTAATAGCCCTGCTAAAACCCAATCATTGGATTTATTTCCCTCTTCATCCATTTCATTTTTCAAAAGACATCAATTCATCAAACAGGTCATTTCATTTGAGTGGTCCAATACAAAAAACGTTCAGCTGACCTACTTTCTTATTCTACTTTTCTTCAAAACAAAATAACAAAACATTAAAGGAGCCATGTGCCTTATCTGAAGCAAGCAGGCTAGACAGGATATTCAAATTAGCACCCACACTTAAGTCTCTGCACCGTTCAAGTGTTTTCTTGCCATGTCTTCTGGCATCAGTCTGCCTCAGTCCTGCAGTATTGTTAAAAAGTAGGGCTTCAACAGCATGTCAACCACACGGTCAGAAACTGGCCACCAGACTGTCCTCTAAGAAGCAGGATTTTGGTTGGATTACCTTGAAATTTTCAGACATTTCAAACCTAAACTGTATCCCTTTTCTAAAAAAAAAAAAAAAAAAATATTGCCTCGGCTTCACCCATTCTAAAACTTTTAACCAAGACAAAATTTTTAAATGTGTCAAGCCTACTATCAATGCAGAAATGCATTCATGAATTGAAAAGACTGTTACACTTAATTCCTGGGAGGTGCTGTCCTCTCATCAAGAGACTAGTCCATTATTGTTTTTGTTTTGTTTTTTGACAAGTACCCCTGTACTAAAGAAAGCTGGCTGGGTAGCACCAAATAGATTGTTATATAGCTTTTTTTAAAATGTCTGTTAAACACAAACTTATTTTGGCCTGAGAATTAGCTGACACTGGAACTGTATAGCTTGGGTCTCCAATAATCAGCACGATACTGATTTACTGGATATAATGATTTTGCATGGAACTTGAGAAGGAGCGGGACAATAAATCGATAATGCAATATATTGCAATACTTCCTCATGATCAATATGTTTGTGCCAAGCATCGATATTTGATTTTTCAACTTCATTTGCACATATTCACATCTGAATCCTGAATCCTATAAGTCATATCTGTTTCGTTCTTCAGTTACAAATATTATGATGTATCATAGTTAATTATCTTACAATATATCAAATATCACACAATCGCCTGTATTGTAACACCTTTGTTACCCTGGCTAAAATATTGTGATAGTATCATATCACCAGTTACCCAGTGAGTCCCATCCCTTACCTTAAAATATATCTCTTAGCAATTGCAGCTTCTTTTTTTCTAGAAGATGCAAAAATCACACGCTGCAGCTTATTCTGGTTCTCAAAGGTGATCACAAACCAGAGAACTGTGTGATATCATTCTGATAAAATATACATAATCCTTTAATATCATGTATCTGTCTACACAGGAGTACAGTGACATTAACATTTCACCAAGCATGGTGAATGATGCCTTTAAATAGATGTGTCAATGTCCAGTCTAAATGGACCAATTCAAATTACTACTGGTCTTAGCAGGACTAATGTGAATTCCTCTTCCTTCTGCAGCTGCCCCCACAACACACGTGTGTGCGCACACACACACACACACACACACACACACACACACACACACACACACACACACTTCACAATCAAGACTGTTCTCAAAAGCACAGGAAGTGACAAGGCCATCTTTGGTAATTAGGGTCTTTTTCTGTCTGGTAGAAACACCTGCATCCAACACCTCCACCCCACTCTGTCTCTCTTACACACACACACACACACACACACACACACACAAGACAGCTGTTCTGAGACATTCAGGAGCAGTTGTCACTTTAGTCCAAAGCCAATCACTTACAAAAAGAAGTGAGCTTCAGGCATTCTTTCTCCAAATGCAGTTTAACACAGGTTAGCTGCTTGGCTCTTGCACAGAATAATACATTAAAAAACACTGAATCCAACTCTGCAGCTAGCATGTCACAGTATTTCAACCATCCAACAGGACCTTGATTGGGTAACAGCTCTAAAACCACAGCCGTGTCTCTTGAAGTAACTTTTATCCCAACCTTATCCTCTCTGCATAATATGCCACACGGTATGAAAACTGTTGCAAACTCTAGTACTGAGGTGAAGTTTACCTAGCTATATGATGAAATCACATCTACATTTTCACAGGCTTGCTTTTAGACTCTGTAAGCAGCAACAGAAAAGTCAGGAATACATAGTGAATTCTTGTATTTAAATCGACAGTCACACATTGTTGAATATGTGGTTTTGTGAAGTCAATGTTCAGTTGAGACAACTTTAACATTACCGAAAAGATACAATTTCAAATCTGTCACACATGCAAATGGCCCCTTGCTTTTGGAAAATCTTGAGGTTCTTAAACCTCAATATAATTTGGTTATATTTGGTTGGTTTGCCTTTAAAAGTCTCCAGAATTATGCAGTATGGGCTCCCTTTGGGTCTTGAAACTGATCACACACCAGAGAACTGTGGCAATACCATATTGACACAATATAAACTGTTGCGTCTCTACACCAGACCACAATGAGATGTAACTTTGAACTCCTGCACAAGGATTCTAGAGCTTCTCTTACTAATGATATGTTTATCTCCCGATTCAATACTATCACAATACTTGGATGCCAATATGATATTACAATTTACTGCAACTTTTGTTTTTCCTCTAGTCTGTATCTGTCAAGTTTCATGAAGCTGGGCTCTATACAGTGATGGTCTTGCTACAATGAAACAGCTACTATGGGGGAATCAAACGTGGCTCACTGAATCCAATGCATTCCTTGACTCGTCTAGTTTCACATGATATAAACACTTTTAATAATACTTTTATTTTTATCTTTAAATCGATTCAGTAGTATTAAAAAAAAAATCGTCAACAAAAGAATGGCATTACTTAAGTGAATGCTTTTTTCCCACCCCTATCTACTCACGACTTCCTACCACGTATTGCATGTGTTCACTCAACGGCAAAAAGCTATATAAATTAATCGTTATGGCAACATGTTAGCTAGCTATCCTGCTACCTCAGCTACAGGCTGCCACCCCAACAGTTAGCCAGCGCCTCATGGGACCCACTCAAGTTATTTGTAGCCTTCCTACTAGGCCAGGAGCTAGCTTACTAACATACAAAAATCACGCCCATCCCAGCAGAGGCGCAAGTGGAGCAAGGGCTGGGTACAGAGCCCATTCATCTTTACTGGCTGCTCTGACCTAACGTTACCAAGCTAGCTGGTCGCTAGCTGTTAGCTGCTAACCTGTCAAGTGATAAAGGATCAGCCTGAGTTTCAGAGCGGGCTAATCTGCTGGATGGGCTGGCTAGGCGAGTCTGTTAAATGCAGCTGACTGCAATACATGTGCACGCAGTCATTATGAACAGTATTAAAAACAAAGTCAGAACCACACGGAACCAAACCATAAGCATTTTTTCTCCGATTCAGTCGTTACCTTTTCTAAGTGACAGCAGCAGTTCCTCCGTTCTTGCACTGAAGCCTACCTTGACTTAACCACGCGTTGTGATTGGAGTAGCCGGGACGTACGCCCACATAAACAACATATATTTCCGTTATTCTGATTCGCTGTTGGGCAACACGCGCAATTGTACGTGACAGCTACTGGTTGAAAACGCAGAGTTTTCCCGATTGGTGCGAATAATACAGCGCCCCTCCCCCGGGCCTTGTGATTGCAAGTTTACTTTAGACTGCATAAAATGACCATAAATGCTGAGGCCGGGCTGCGGGGATTGGTTTACAGACAACGTCAATCCCGCGTGCGGTTACCGTGCTCTTTGTTTGTAACGAGCCGCTAGTGCTAAGCAGCTAAATCATTTAATAGATAGCTAGCTTTTTGTGGTGCTGAAAAGATAACTTTGTACATTTGTGGAAATACGTCTCGCATACATTTTGCTGTTTTAACCACCACTTTTGTCCGAATCTAACAGTGGTTTGTGTGAGCAACTATCGTGTGCTTTTAAGTCACAGTGTTATGTCTGTGTTAGCTAGCCGGGTAGACAAACATTTGCTAGCAGGTGAGATTAGCTAGTTTCCTGAACACGATAACTTACACAAGTCCAGCCTGGACATCAGAACCCCCTGGTACGAGGACAAGAAGGACCTGGCGAGCCTGGACCAAACCAAACTCTCTTGGCACTGGAACAAAAAGGAGCTGTCGAGCCTGGACCCAACCAAACCCTGCTGGTACTGGGACAAGAAAGACCTAGCCCACACCCCGTCTCAGGCAGAGGGACTAGACCCTGCCACCGAGGCCCGGTACCGGAGAGAAGGGGCTCGGTTTATATTTGACGTGGGCACGCGGCTGGGACTGTATCCTTCCATAGGAAACAAGGCACATAACTTAACGTGCAAGAAATGTAATTTATATGACAGATAACCTGTCAACTATACGCAACCATAGCCCGAACCTGGTGCACACGGCTGGGGCTTTACAGATAAAGTGGTTCATGCAAAATAAACACATGCCACTTTAAAGATAACAGATAACTTTGCATCCCCATGAAACAACAGATGACCTTTAGTGCAATTTTTGAATTCTCTTGTTAGCTGTAAAGTGTCATGAGGCTGTGATTATCCCAATGGTCACAATGGGTCATTTTATGTACTGATGTCAAGTTTCAAAAAAATGGTTTTTCTACAATGCTGTGGGGACTAACATCATTACACAGGAATCAAATGTGGCTCATTGAATCCACAGGAGTCTCAGCTTTCCAGTCAAATCCAGTTTATGAAACTTTGACTGTTTAGGCTCCAGTTTGCACAAATACACGTTTTACAATAGGCCAAAAGAACACATTTGTACTGCATGCTAGTATATCAATATATTGATAGCAACATGCAAGATATTAATATCTAAAAAAGGCAACAATATGGATGATATCATATTTAGGGTTGGGGGTAGCCTAAAACTGATTGGTCTGTTCTGATCAATAAAATTCTTTGAAGAAACCGCATTTTCTTCATCCAGTTATAATCATTATAGTTATAATCATAATCATAGTTATATTCTATATCATGTTAGTATTGAGATATTTGGCATAAATATTGAAGTATGAAATTTTGTCCATATTACGCAGCCCTACTGCATGCAAAAAAAACTGCATGGCTTTTGCCCAAAATTGCATGGGATTATCATAAGGTGGGAATGGCTGCAAAGGGGTCATGTAGGTCAAGCCTGTCCTTTGAAAATAGGCAAGCCAGTTTTGTCCTTGCCAAAATGTAGCCTAAATTTGCAGCAGCATTTAGCCCACAGTCTAGCATGACATGCTTGGAACCAGTAGATTATTTAGGTTGTTTAGTTTCATGTGATACCAATATCTTTTACTTTAAATCAATTCTGTTATTAAAAAAAAGAAAAAGAATCTTGATACTTTAGTGACTTGAACCCCCCACCCTTAGCTTTGTGACATGGTGCATTATCTTGCTGGAAGTAGCCATCAGAAGATGGGGACACTGTGGGATGGACATAGTCAGCAACAATACAAATACAAACAATAGGTTAGCTGTGACATTGAAATCATACTCAGTTGGTACTAAGGGGCCCCAAGTGTGCCAAGAAAATCTCCCCCACATCATCACACCACCACCTGCAGCCAAGTTTACGCCAAATTCTGGATACAGGGATACAAGGAAGTTTATTTGTCATTATACAACAGGTTGTATAGTGAAATTAAAATGTGGTTCCCTCTTGATTGATTAATTGATTGTGTAAAAAATAGAATTATTAAGCATGGAGGAGTTCAGATGGTGCATTTAGTAGTCTCACAGCCTGAGGGAAGAAGCTGCTCTGTAGTCTGGTGGTACAGCAGCGGATACTTCTGTATCTTTTGCCTGATGGCAGCAGGGTGAACAGGCTGTGGCTGGGGTGGGTGTTGTCTTTTAGGATCCTTTTGGCTCTGCGCAGGCACCTCACCTCCCCGATATCACTGATGCTTGGTAGATGGGTGCCAATTATTTTTTGGGCAGTTTTAATCACTTGTTGCAGAGTCTTCCTGTCGTGGGCCGTGCACATCCCATGCCAGTTTGTGATGTTTCCAGTCAGGATGCTTTCAGTCGCTCCTTTGTAGAAGTTGACAAGAACTTGGCATGGGAATTTTGCTTTCTTAAGTTTCCTTAAGAAATACAGCCGTTTTTTTAGCCAGGACAGAGATATGTGAAGTCCATGTCAGGTTCTCTGTTATGCTGATTCCCAGGAACTTAAAACTGCTCACTTGCTCCACCTCAGCTCCATTGTAAACAGGGTTGTGTGTCTTTGCCTCCTTTTTTCTAAAATCAACTATCAGCTCTTTGGTTTTGCTGACGTTGAGCAGTAGGTTGTTGTCTGTGCACCATTCTGCAAGATGGTTGATTTCCTCCTGATATGAAAACTCATCATTGTTGGAAATCCGGCCAATGATGGTGGTGTCATCCGCGAACTTCACAATAGAGTTCTCTCCATGTCGGGGGTTGCAGTCGTGGGTGTACAGCGTGAACAGGAGGGGGCTGAGCACACAGCCCTGGGGCGCTCCGGTGTTGAGCACTAGAGTGGAGGAGGAGAGACTGCCAATACGAACTGACTGGGGTCTGTTTGTGAGGAAGTCCAGTATCCAGTTGCAGAGAGTGGTACTGATGCCCAGAGTGTTCAGTTTTCCAATCAGCTTCATGGGAGAGATTGTGTTGAAAATCTGAGCTGAAGTCAACAAACAGCATTCTGATGTAGGTGCTGCTTTTCTCCAGGTGAGTGAAGACTGAGTGGAGAGCAGTGGAGATGGCATCCTCTGTGGATCTGTTGGTTCTGAATGCAAACTGCTGAGGGTCCAGACTGGCAGGGATGTTGTTCTTTATGTGCTGGAGAACCAGTTTCTCAAAGCACTTCATCAGGATGGGGGTGAGTGCCACAGGGCGGTAGTCATTTAGATCAGACACTGCAGACTTTTTAGGCACAGGGATGATGGTGGCTGTCTTGAAGCAGGTGGGAACACTCTCCTGTGACAGTGATATGTTGAAAATGTCAGTAATGACATCTACTAGCTGGTTGGCACATGTTTTAAGTACACGGCCAGGGATGTTATCAGGCCCAGCAGCTTTACTCATATTCACTTTCAGCAGGACTTTCCTCACATCCACTGTGGATACTGACAGTGGTCGGTCCTCTGGAGGCGGAGTAGACTTTACAGCTGACTCTCTGTTGAGGAGATCAAAGTGAGCATAAAATGTATTTAGCTCTTCTGGTAACGTGGCCTCACACATGATAGGAGCGCTCCTGCTTTTGTAGCCTGTAACACTACCATCTAAATGTCACAGCAGAAATCAGGGCTTATCAGACCAGGCAAAGTTTTTCCAATCTTCCATTGTCCAATTTGGGTGAACCCATGTAAACTGTAGCCTCAGTTTCCTGTTCTTTGCTGACAGGAGTGGCAGCTGATGTGGTCTTCTGCTGCTGTAGTCCATCTGCCTCAAAGTTCCACATGTTGTGCATTTAGAGCTCTTCTGCATGATTTGGTTGGAGCAAGTGGTTATATGAGTTACTGTTGCTTTTCTATCAGCTCAAACTAGTCTGGCTATTCGCCTGTGACCTCTGGCATCAACAAGGCATTTTTGCACAGAGAACCGCGACTCACTGAATATTTTCTCTTGTTTGAACCATTCTCTGTAAACCTCAGAGATGGTTGTGTGTGAAAAGCCCAGTAGATCAGCAGTTTTTGAAATACTCAGAGCAGCCCTTCTGGCATGCCATGTTCCAAGTTAAATCGCCTTTCTTCCGCATTCTGATACTCGCTTTGAACTTCAGCAGATCATCTTGACCATGTCTACATGCCTAATGCACCGAGTTTCTGCCATGTGACTGGCTGATTAGATATTTATATCAATAAGTAGTTGAACAGGTAGATCTAATAAAGTCGTTTAAGCACTAGGTAACACAGGCTTTTTTTCTTGCTTGTATTTTCACTCCTGTCTCTGTGACATGGCTATGTCAGTGTAGTGACAAAAATGAAAATAAAAAAGATTGATTTTTGGCATCAGGGAGTCAATAATTGTTGTGAGAAAAATAATTGCAATCTTGTACTTACACAGTTCCCCCACCACCTCTGCACCTAGTTCATGTGGTCAGCCTCAGTCTATATCTTAAGCTCTAACAACCTTTTAATATGCACAGAGATAAAAACCTGAACATACAGAAGACAATTGAGTTGACTGGGAATATGCAGGCAACAGCTCACCTAGCTGAGTCTAAGGCACTGGATTAGCTATGCTAGTTGACAGTGAGGAGTTACATTAATTGTACATATTTTTTAATTAAGCTGTAGTAAGAAATTGACTGGAATATATAGCAGTTCTGGCTTAAGTAGCAAACTAAGCAGATTGATCGTGCGAGCTTTTGTTTCTTTCAGGCAACTAATCCACTCTGAAATTGTTTTGGTAAGCAAACACCATCTACAAAGTAAAAACCTTGCTGTCTGTGCCCTTAACTTATGTGGCCAGACACTATGACACACTGGCAACTGGAATCGTTTACTTCCACCGTTTCTACATGTTCCATTCTTTCAAGCAATTCCCTAGATATGTAAGTATGTAGTTAATTTGTCACTCAAACCTTCAATGGGAAATTTGTTTTAGTCAAATTGTATGGTATACAGCATAGTATGTAGCATACAATTTATCTAAACCTCAGAACTCTAAACAGTCAGTTGACCAAACAGGCAAAAAAAACATTTGTCCAGTTACATTTGCTGTATATTTGTGTTGGAATTGGTTGTACATTTTAATTTAAATTCATGTGCATCCAATTCCTAACCTGTTGGATATACCTGCAGGTTACAGGGGGATGCTGCCTTTTCCTAGCAGGAAAAGTGGAGGAAACTCCCAAGAAGTGTAAAGACATCATTAAGACGGCACGCAGCCTGCTCACCGACATCCAGTTTGCCCAGTTTGGAGATGATCCAAAGGTTTGTCCCTAGCCCAGCATCTGTATAGGCTCAACAATGCCCTTCTCACTGCCATGCTTGTTGAGTCCTAATTGTCAGAAGGGGAGCAGCTCCCAAAGACTGAGGACCACCTTTTTCATACAAAATGCCAGCTAAGTAATCCCCTCACTACCTTGGGGACTACCTTGTAAAGAATTCTGCATTTGGGTCATTTAGAGTGTAAATAAAGTTTTTGTAAAGCCCCAGTTTGCTTAAGGAACAATCTCCATGCTGACAGGAGGAGGTGATGGTGCTGGAGCGCATCCTCCTGCAGACCATCAAGTTTGACCTGCAAGTCGAACATCCCTACCAGTTCCTGCTGCACTATGCCAAACAGCTAAAAGGTACAGTTATTCATGTTAGCTATTCCTGCTGAATAATTTTTTTTTAAATCCTACAGTAATATAGTAATAATTTCCCAGTTTGGGATAATAAACTAAATCTATTTATCAATCGCTTATCTTGACATTATTGTGTCAGGATTAGTTAATTTGTTCTACCTGAATTTGTCTGTCAGAACAATAGATGCAAGCCTAACTGTGACTGTAAACAAAATTTAACACCCTCTTCAAAGTCAAGAAAAGTCTATCTGCAAACTAAATATTTTGCTGTTTGCAAAACAAATAACATGTTTTTCAGGGGACAAGAATAAGGTACAGAAGCTTGTTCAGATGGCCTGGACCTTTGTGAATGACAGGTGAGAGGTTTTAAAGCTATTTATTTCAAAATGTTAAAGAATTCAGTGTTTTCCAAAGTGGAAAAGCCTTTCATTTGATGCTTAAACTCTCCATTCAAATCCAAACAAATTCAATTGTTTTAGGATTAGGAAGTTTTAGTGTCTGGGACACAATAGTGTCACAATAGTGTAGATCACACTGCTTTTAGCTTCCATCTTGACCAGGACTCACTGGAAGAAGAGAGAATTGTATCTCAGTAGGATGCTCCTGGATAAATAACGGATACATTACATAATACACAAGAATAGGCTTTTTGCTTTGAGGTTAATTTGCTAGACATTCTTGAATATAAGTATGTGCCTCTTATTGGCAGATTGGCATCAGGGAGCTACTGTTAGAATAAAAATAATAATGATATGTGGCTGTGATGTTGAAACTGTGGTCCCCCTTAGCCTTTGCACCATGCTGGCTCTGCAGTGGGAACCAGAGATCATTGCTGTGGCCGTCATGTATTTGGCTGGACGCCTCTGTAAGTTCGACCTCCAGAACTGGACATCTAAGCAATCATGCCGGCGCTGGTGGGAGCAGTTTGTCCAGGATGTGCCTGTTGAGGTGCTGGAAGGTAGGATGACCATCACCTGCCACATGGGTGAGGTTTGACTCATAAGACCATACACCTCAGAGCTAGGAAGTTTAAACATTCACACAAAATGATTGGAAGGTAAGCTAAGAAGTATCTGAATCATAGAACTTGAATGGAGTCGAATGGTCATCGACCAGCTGTGGTCATTTGGCTGATATGTTGTGCTGTGGCTGCTTGCTAAAGACAGTAATGAAAATTAATAGTTACCAGCAACAAGGAAAAAGATGGTGCACAAGAAGCCTCTCCATACTCCAGACTCCTCTGCTCATTTGGTTGTTTCTACACATCAGCAACTTTGCCACAAGTCAGCTCATGCAGTGGCCACAGTTCTTTGCAATGGCAATGACACTCCACCACTCCTACCACCCTGCTGTGTTGATTTGAATTGGAAAGTCCATTCCATGATCTGAATTCTGCCATTGTGGAATACGTCACTAATCTGGTTCTTTAATCCAATTAAAGAAGGTGTGATGTAAACACATAATTGCACATGCTGTTTCAAGTGCATTTAGTATTGATGAATTTGGTAAAACACCAATTTGGTAAAGCTCAAAGCATTAAGAGTTGCAGGATTGTGACTATTTACTATTCAGTACTGTAAGACTTAATGTTTTTTGGAAACCGTGTCTATCCTTTCTACCTCATCTTACCTGCTCCTCTCTCCTGCTCTCCCCCAATCTGAAAGATATCTGCCACCAAATCCTGGACCTGTATTCCCAGGGAAAGCAGCAGATACCCCAGGGAGTGTCAGGAAGCGGGGAGAAAACCACCTTATCCTCTGTCACCTCTTCCCCTGCTCCTCCACCAGCCAAGAAAGCCTCCCCCCAGACCAGCCCGAGACTACCTCGACCAGCCCAGGTGAGTGGAGAGGGATGGATGTGTAGTACTGATGTTCTGCTTACATCTCAACTTGTTTTCAGTGTGTGCATGTTGTGTATTTTCTGATTCTAATATTAGTTTTCTTTTGTTCTTCAGCCATCTCCAACAGATGATAGCAAGGCCGCTGGTAAGCAAACACCCTGCTTAGCTAAGGCATAGGCCTAACTAGGGATGCACCGATCTAACTTTCTCAGTTCCGATGCCGATACCTATCCCATATCATTGCTGATTTAAGAAGCTACAAACCTCAACAGCAGCGGCAGCTATCTTTGATCTGTTCAGCTGCTGGAATTCCTCGTGCTCCTTCGCGTGGTGTTTCTGGAGGTGCTTGATTAAATTTGTGATATTATATCTGGCAGTGCTACCACCACCCCTCGCAACATTCATTTTACATACATTGCAAACTGCCGTCGAGCTAGTTGGCGTGCTAAGGGTGAAATGCTTGTGTATCGCAGACCCTTTTGTTCGCTCCATGTTGCTTGTGTTTGCAACTCAACTCAATCAACTCTCGCTGCATGATGTAGCCCGTGTTGCAAAGATTTAAAGGGGAAGGATTGATCTTATGGATCGGCGGCTTTTACAGATACCCAATCCAGGTAAAATGTTGATATTGGTCCGATGCTAATATCGGATCGGTACATCCCTAGGTGTAACAAATAGGTGGATTCCTGATTTAGTTTTAGCCCATCAATCCATGTATTCTCAAAAGTGTATTGTTTGCCCTCATCTGCCTCTTCACTGTCTCGTGTTTGTCTCATCCAGAGCTCCTGCAGCTAGAGCCTCCTCCTCCTCCTCCTCCTCTTCCTCCTCCAGCCTCCACACATCCAAGTTAGTATCTTCTGCCCCATTTATCTCCATTTAAATGCCCGACAATGCTTCCATAGATGTGTTTTAAAACTGATTTAAAGCTCAAATCCTTATTTTGTAAATTACTCCCCTACCATTCCACCCCTTTCCTTAGATCCATTTTAGTGGGGGAACAGGAGATCTTCAGGTGGAAATAAAAGGTCAACAGTAGATGCCAGATTGAAAGCTTGGACCCTGAAGATTGATTTGAGATGCAGCTCAGCTCTGTGTGTCAAGTTATTGTAGTCATAAATCTGCAAAAAACATTGTGTTTTGGTTAGGTGCCTATTTATTTTTTTGTTTATTTAGAGCAGGGTTCCCCAACTCAGTCCTCAAGGACCACCTGTCCTGTGGGTTTTTGTTTCAGCTCTGCTCTTGCACACCTGACTCAATTAAGGCCCATGCATCTTCTTGCACGCTCTGTTCAAGTAGATCTGCTTCAACCAATCAACATGAAGCCCTTAAATGGATCAGGTGTGAAAGAACAGAGCTGAAACAAAAGCCTGCAGGACAGGCGGTCCTTGAGGACTGGGTTGGGGAACCCTGATTTATAAGGAGTAGAACATTATGACAGGAGCGTATGATAGCCGCTACCATGCTTAACTGTGTGTCATAAGTTGTTGCACAATTTTTGGATTGATACCATTTGTTACACATATTGGGTGCAAAATGTAATCATTTTTAACCATATAGCCCTTGTGAAATTTTAAAAAATGGTCTCACTACGGTGAAATGGCTCCTTATGGGGGCTAATATCATCACACATGAATCAAATGTGGCTCATTGAATCCACAACAGTCTCAGCTTTCCAGCATGGTTTGTGGCCCAAACTGCATGGGATCAGGTGGGCATGTCTGCAAAGAGCAGACCCGTGGGTGCCCATAGACCCCATTTTCATTCAGATATCGTAAGATCAGAGGTCAAGGGACCCCTTTGAAAATAACCATGCTAGTTTTTACCTTGCCAAAATTTAGCCTTGCATTGGAGCAGTTGTTAAGTGGCACCCAAGTTTGAACTCACTTGGCCAAACTAAACAAACTAAAGGAGAGAACTCACCAAAGTTCAATTAAACTGCTCAGAACATGCTTGAGAGGGCAGATGACTGTAAGGTATTTTCGTCAGATAGTCTTCTGCTAATGGGAGAGGCAGTATTGTACATGTCAGGCCACTGCTGCTAAGCAGAGCCAAAGCCTCAATACTGCTGGCCTTCACCCTCAAGCCAAGCACTGATCTCCCCGTATTAGTCAGGCCTGTGTGTGTGTGTGTGTGTGTGTGTGTGTGTGTGTGTGTGTGTGTGTGTGTGTGTGTGTGTGTGTGTGTGTGTGTGTGTGTGTGTGTGTGTGTGTAGTGAAAGAGCAGCAGATCAGATGATTCACCGCACTGGTGAAATCTGACTACTTAGTACATTTAAGTATATTAAATCTCATTAAATCCTAGCTTTGACCAGGCTTTACAGAAAATATGCAAACTGTCAGCTGAACAGTTTCCTGTCAGGTTGATTTCTGATCATCACAAACCCAGTGCACAGCACTTTGTGTCTAATAAAAGCCAGTGGTAGCTTTAGTATGTTTAGTACTTCACTACTTTTCTGTTACTGCTGTTTTTTTATTACCTCAGCCAACAGTGCACCAATCTGTCTGTTTGTCTGTTTGTAAGTAGGATATCTCCAAAAGTATGAATGGATTTGCAGAAAACTTTGTGGAAAGAAGGAACTGATTAACTTTTCATGCTAAGTGGTCATGCATGAGCGTGGTAGTGGGCATTGCTGACCATAAAAAGGCATGAAAGTTTTGAATGGATTCACATAACATGACAAGTTTTTGTCGAAAGTTTGGTCATTTGCCATGCAAAAGCAGATTATTTTCTTGACAATTGGCCATAATGGGGTATGACAGTGCGCAGTGGCTATTACAAAAATGTGCATACATAACTGAATTCAATAAACAAAAAAAATTCTTTCAGCCACACACACATATCTGTTTGAAAAGCATGAAAGTAAGAATTGACAAAAGTTTAAGTTATGTGACATGGAAATTACATATCTTGAGACTTGCATTGTGTTATGGACTGAGAGACATCTTTCCAGTTGGCTTTACTTTGGGCATGCCTTTGCACATGTGTGGTACTGTTCTTGTGAGGACCAAATAGACAAATTCTACCACATTATAAAATCTTTTTTTTTTCTTTGACCGTTGCTGCATCTTTCTGCTCTCCTACAGACCAAAACCCTTCCTCATCGTACCCATCAGCCCCAGACCTACCTTCTGAACCATCAGACACTCCATGCTTGCCCCACTGCCCACCTCCACCGCCTCCATCGCTACCGCTGGACCTCCCCTCCTCCAGCTCCCTCTTGTCCAGTGAGGGCTATCAGAAGCTCCAGTCCATCATGACAACAGAGGGCTCCTGTTACACGACCGTTCCCCAGGCCTGTGCACCACCACTGGGCTACCATGGCCTCGCCTATCCCCCAGGGGCCACATCCTACCACCCTCCTCCGCTTCCTGCTTATAACTACCCTCTGCCCCCTCCACCACCACCACCGTCAGCCATGGGGATAGCACCCAGTTTACCAGGTGCGTACCCACCACCACCCCCACCGGCAGGGCAGAGCCAGCTGCCTCCTCCACTGCCGCTTGGGATGCCCCCTCTCAGTGGTATGAGTCGGGGTGCCTGGATGAGGTGAGGGCCATCAGAAATCATAAGATTTGTATTAAAACACCAAAATGGCTGTTGAGTTTGATGTACTGAACATTTTGACATTTTCAGAGAAAGGGCAGCGTTTTACATTTTCCAGTAGGAATGTTCTCAATTCTCTTGAAATTGTTCATCACATGATGATCCATCCAAGTCGTGATGTTTTCCTCAGCACTATTTTAGTACTAAGTGTAGAAATACAAACACCAGAAATGCTGGAAATTGAAGAAAGAAAAATGTCTGCCACTTTTGTGTTAGCTTCCATAGACCTTTTTCACAACAGCTATTGCGTCATAAACAGCAGGTAAACACAGGTGTTATTAATGTCATTAAGGTTCTGTTACATGCAGGTCTGACAGAGCCAGGGACCTGCTATCGTTCATGTTGACTCACTGAGGGGCTCTTCAACACTTCAGTGAAACAGAACCTTAATTAATGTTATTCGTAACCCTAACCCTAACCCTGTTATTTCATTTCAAAATGGCTGCTGTGAAAAAGGTTTATTCTGAACAACTTCAGGGCATTAAATTGTACTTGTAGACCCAAATATGAAGGAGTCATGTACAGGGGATTCAGAGAGTATTCACCCCCCCTTCACTTTTTTCACTTTTGTTATGTTGCAGCCTGATGCTACAATCTTTTAAATTCATTTTTTCTCTCATTTATCTACACTCAGTCCCCTATAATGACAAAGTGAAAACAGAATTTTAGAAATCTTTTCAAGGGAAAACTGAAACATCACATTGACATAAATATTCAGACCCTTTGCAGCAACACTTGAAATTTAGCTCGGGTGCCTCACGTTTCTCTTGATGGTTGCTGAGATGTTTCTACACCTTGATTAGAGTCCACCAGTGGTAAATTAAACTGATTGGACATGATTTGGAAAGGCGCGGATCTCTCTGTAGAAGGCCTCACAGCTGACAATGCAGATCAGAGCTGCTGCACTGAAGGTTCCCAAGAGCTCAGTGGCCTCCATCATTCTCAAATGGAAAAAGTTTGGCACAACCAGGACTCTTCCAAGAGCTGGTCACCCGGCCAAACTGAGCGATAGTGGGAGAAGGGCCTTAGTAAGAAAGGTTACTATGAACCTGATGGTCACTCTGACTGAGCTCCAGAGATCCTGTGTGGAGATGGGACAAAGTTCCATCAGGACAACCATCACTGCGGCCCATGTGATGTTTCAGTTTTTTTCTTTTTAATAAATTTACGAAGATTTGTACAATTCTGTTTTCACTTTGTCATTATAGGGTACTGAGTGTAGATTAATGAGAGAAAAAAATGAATTTAAAGGATTGTAACATCAGGCTGCAACATAACAAAAGTGAAAAAAGTGAAGGGGGTCCGTATACTTTCTGAATGCACTGTAGATTTTGATTAGACTGTAAGTGTTAACAGAGTTAACACTTACACAGTTACACTCTGTGTAAGTTAACACTTACATAGAGATTAAGCATTACAAAATGATTGTCTTCCTTTAGCTCTCCCCTTTTGTTGCACAACACTCCACACTGCATTTTAAAGCAGACAGTATTCACATTGCTAGTATTCAATTTCAGTGTTCACATTGGTTCATTTTATTTAATATTTCAATACTGGAAGAGATTCCAACACTACTTTTTAACACAAAATTTGTGCTTTTTGTCCAAGTACTTTATTTTTTACCTGCTTTTTCCAAAGGTGGTGTGATTTAAGCAATGCAAACAATACCTCAGAGGGTTTTAGTGTCAGATTCAGTATTATTTTAAATATGATGTTATTTCACACAATTGTTTTAATGGCCTATCAATGTGAACACTAGTCACTGGCAGGCAGCTTTATCATTCAAAAACTCTTAGGAACGTGTTAAATTGCTAAGGCCATGTACCTTTCTCTTTGGGCTTTGGATCAATTCCCTTTCAGTTGTTTCAGTTCAGTTATATTGATAGACTAGTGTTTACCTCCAGTCAAGGGACCTTGTTTGGCTTGTTTGTATGTATTTCTTACAAATAAAGTTCTATCCTAAACTTTAAATCATTTGGTGCCAACCCCAGTCTATTTTCATGTAAACACATAATCCTTTCATGTTTTTTTAAAGTGTTGCACCATAGTTTGTTACTGAATTTTGACTAATAATAGTTTATCGGCTATTACCATTTTGGAACTAGGAATTCCAACCTCCCTGTTTTAGAAACTGGAAAAGATCTTCCATTACATTTGAACTTTTTGTTACATCACTGGGAAACTTATGTTAACAGTATTATTACACTATAGCTGTAAGTTGTTTTTAAATGAATGATTATGATTTTAAATGAAGTATGTTAGCTGAATAATTCAGCGTATCCAACTATTTTACATTTATGAGAAACATTTATTTTGTAATTATTTTGATGGTTATTTATTTATGTGCATGTTATGCTTCCTAAACTCTTTTACTAGAAACATTCACTTCTACTAAGATTCCCATAATTAAAAGTTTTTTCATCTCCTGTTGCTGTTGTTGTTGTTGTTGTTACCACATTTTAACAAATTCTTTCAGCATGGATGTGTAAATTAGTGGAGACCTGCTTCATCCGAAAAAAAAAAAAAAAAAAACATTCTTTTTTAAAGTATTTGTGTCTTACCAGCTTTTCATGCTGTGGTCTGTTTGTTGTAATGTCAAAGGTTTTTCACTAGGAGGCACTGTGGTCTTATTAATAATCTTCCACAGTATTTACTCCATTTATGATTTTCTATTCCTGCAAATACCTATTATACTATTGTTTGTTTGATCTGGCAAAATGAAGTGTATTTTCTATTAACCCTTAGGAACCAGTGCAAATTCATTTAATTTCATTCAAAAACAGAAAAAGGCAATTAGCAAGAAATGAGCTGAAAATTAGCAAGAACTTCTTCCAAGTAAAGGACTTAAAAATGAGGGAAAAATGAGTAAAAACAAACAAAAAACTAATGACAAGAAAAACTTATCAGAATTATTACGTATTTAAAATTAAATTACATGAAAATCACAATAATCACAATGTCAAAAATTGCTTTAACCACTTTTTAAAAAAGCATAAGAAAATTACTACAAAATTCCTGGACAAAACTGTAATACCATAAAAAAAAATTAAATAAAACTGGTTCAAAAAAATCAAAAAAAGAAATAAAGTGAATTTTGTTTAGAGGTTTAAATGCAGGCCTGCCCACAGGTCACAGCGTTTCAGAGTCAATGAATTTGTTTTAAGTTAGATAAATACCTGAAAAATCTCCATTCAAGTTGAGGTTATTTCTAAACATTTGATACTAGTTCATGTCAAATTCAGTGGCACATATACTGATTAATGCAGAGAGAGAGGGATCAGTTTTCTTCAGTACCCCTCCCCAGGAACTGCACTGCTCAGTCACTGATTTCAACACACAAAAGCTTTAAAAAGAGTGCTTCAATTTTATTTCAAAATCATCTAAAAGTGGCTTTTAAAATTTCCTCATACATATTGCTAAAATACTTTTTTTCAGCTACATACATCATATTAAAAAATATAAAGGCATGCTAATCCCTAGTAATTTATGGGAGATATGTATTTACATACAGCACTGGCTATACTCTATAACACACTGTCACAGAGGAACATCATCAACAGAATTCCATCACAGGGTCTAAGTTATTTCCTCAATGACAAAAGAAGCAGTGCATTTGAATATCACCTTAGTTGAAAACAAAAGTTAAGTTACTTTTGTGCTTTCAAATCAACAAATAAAAAAGTCAGTAGTTATGTGTATATAGACTAGCTTTTTTCAAAAAAGGTCACTTTGCAAATTTTTGAGGACTGCGCCAGTTCGTATATTTTCTCTTTTGTAAAACCAAAGTAATGTCTATCAAAAACAAAACATTTACCTCAATTCAAACAGATTCAAACTTAACATGTCGAGATTATCCCTGATACAAATGAAACTTTTTCCTCTTATTCAAATGATTACTGCTCATTTTGTACATGTGGCCTATAGCTCATGCTGTAGGCTGCCACATGAAAATCAGCCTTGTTACCAAACACAAGTCACCTGCTGCATTCAGGCCATTGAACTATGCTGAAACTCAGCCACTCATTCAATAAAATCACACGTTCTCTTATCCAATAAGAATAGAATATGAAGACGGCACAGAAAGCACATGGTGCGCACATCACATCTTTACCAATGTGTCCAACTTGAAGAATTTCGGGGGAAATTCCTTTTATCGGTGTGGACAAAAAATATTTTTGTCCGAATATGAGGACAAGTAAAAATGTAGAATGCAGCATGTAACTTCAGTTCTGAATTATATCTCCATCTTGCAGACTCCTACATACCTTATTGTGTACTGCTATACAGTATATAGGTACTATATATTTATTCTATAGGAAAAACTAGGATAGACTATTGCACTGTACAGGCAAAACCTCTAGAAAGACAAAACAGCCCAACCATGACCATTACAGTACAGTCTTTTGGCCATCGGGGGCAGAGCTGAGCACTTGCTGAGTAAAATCCATGGCAGTCACTGGGCCTATCTGCTGTAAATGATCACATTTGATTCCAAATGCTTACCAGTAACTGGATTATTACTGTCATTGTTAAATGACCCAAAACTTACAATGAAGACAGAGTTTAAAGCTGATGTGACATCAATCGTAAAATTATGGCAATTTCAGAAGATCTCCAGTTGCATTGAGGCTATGTGGTGTTGACTTGTATAACCAGGGGTATTTTTTTAACAAAATAGAATAGATCTTTACTCATTCATTCAATCATTCTAGAGTTCATTCTTCAAAGCACCATTGTCAAACGATTTTCACCAATGTACAGTTAAAAAAATAAAATAAAATAAAAAATGCGGCCATTTCTTTTTTCAGTTTTCATTGACTGCTGTTCTTTTGACTGTTTTGCCCAGTTTTAGTGCTCAACGTCATCCCCTGGAGGTGGCCTCACATGTTGTAGGAGGAATATCTCCCTATATAGACTTAACTGTGGCACAACTCTATTACACAAGTAGCACTATACATTAGCTGTCATGACATCTAATTATGAATATGAGATGGGCAGAAGTCAGCACTACTTTTTGTGGGCTTTGCAGTGAGGCAGTGACAAGTCAGGCAGTATTTTGTATGGTTACTATTGATTTGCCAAAATATATGTATATATAACACATCTTTTGTCACTTGTTCATCCACACATAAACCTGCCCAAAAAACTGTTTGAGTATTGCAGTCTTTACCGACTTTACAGCAAGACCGGTACTGTTGTGTACCAGTTTTTCACTGTAGCCGTTTTGACATGAAACAGCAAGGTAAACACAAGCATTACTAAGAACATTTCAACTGAAGTGTACCAAAGCCAGTGTGCATAACATTATGATGGTCCCTGGCTCTGTTAGACTTCAATGGAACATAACCGTAATTGATGTCATTAGTAAAACCTGTGTTCACCGTGCTTTTCATGTTAAAATGGCAGCAAGGAAAAGGGTTTTCGATAACTGTTAGGTCTATGTTAAGTGCTGACTTCAGATGCTAATTTTATACCAATCTTCCCTTTCTCACATTGTGTAACAGTACATTTAAAATAGCTACCTTCTTGTATGTCTTAGTGGTCTGAATGAAATAGAATAGAATTATGGATGATAAACTAAGCTAAGAAAAGTTATCCTCTAGGCTTATTTTCTATGTCTAGAAAGTGTCTCAAAATAGTGATAAATCGAGTGCAGTTTCCTCTCAAGGAAATAAAGACACTTAATGAAAAATCAGGTCTTTGATCAACTTACTGTTGTACAGTGGTCAGTATTTTAACACTACAGTGCTTTGGCTGCTAGGTCAGCCTCCACTAAACATACAAAGTAAACTAAATACACGCTGGACACACCATGTCAGACAGTTTCACCAACGGTAAGATAATCAAGGAGCTGATTTGTGCAGAAGTCATTGTATTCCTCTATGCTGTGGTAGCTGGGTAGTTAAAACAGCTCTCAAGTAACTTTTATGTGGTCTTTTGAGAGCATCTGGGACATATTATGTACACAACACAAATCACAATCTACATTGCAAAACCAGCTATGCACCTTCGTACTATGTGCATTATAGTAGCACATACATAAAGTGAGGAGATAATACCATACATGAAAAAGCTAGCACTGCTAGCACTGCAAGATGTTTCCAGTTGTATCATCCTGCTGATAAAATCCTTTGATTTGCCATGCACACAATGTGCAAAACAGGAGATGTTATGCCATTGTAGTCAACACCAGGCAAGGTAGCATACTTCTGTCATCCTACTAATTAAATACAAATGTTAAAGGGGTTTCTTCCTGGTCAATTTGTGTCTTTTCAAATATTACTTAATTTTTGGTGACACTAAATGATCAGTGTTGTCTTCATACATATAGCTTGGGAATATTTTTGTATAGTAGGCAATACTGAAGCATACTCATTTTTCATTCCATGTTAACCAAGTTGTAATACTGCATGTCCATATTGTGTGTGGCAGTCAGCCTCGAATACTTAGAAGTGAACATTGAAACAAGGGTCCTGGCTTGGATGAAGTGATAGAGATTCAGTCTGCCTGTCACAGGCTTTCTGAATGCCTCTTACTATGAGCTCACACTGCAACTACCATGATCAACTTGTCACCAGAAGTCGATTGTTCTATGCAGATGAACAACCTCAGAAACATGACTGATGTGTGAACAGTCAACAAGCTTGTCAACTGACAACCATCAATGGTCAATCAGATTCCTCAGTTTCTTTCTGATGCAATTTTATGAATTTAGCAAATGTAAATCAGTAAGCTGATTGTAGCCATTCAGAGCTTCCCACTTTTCAAGAACCTTTATCTGAAATATGTTTGGAGAATGACTAAAGTAATGAATTCTCTTTATAGTACAGGTACACTATGCCAAAATACCAAGGATAGATTCTACTGACAAAAAAATATGGAAAAAGCTCGTAATCAGTGAGTCAGTCCACCATTGAGAACCATGTTGACTCAACCATTAAATTACATGCTAATCCTTTGTATTTTGACAGTTTAGTCTTAATGGTCCTCATGTCTTGGCAATTTTGTGTATGGCACACACATTGCTATCAAAATAACACTTGCTAGCTAACTCACTGCATTAAAGGTACCCAATGTTAACTTGTAAACGCATTTGGTTTTGTCTGCCTTACAAATATCTCAAGCCTAAACCCTAATAAATGTTGAATACATTTCCTATCTCAAAAGATATTGGCAAAGCTTTATTCTGGAATATTTTGAAAGTTATATGATTTACACTGAGGTGTGGAATATGTTGCCCCCATGCTCATAGCGTGCTGGAAGAGCCTGTGATGTAAACAAAACAGAAACTGATTTATCAATGCAGTATAACACCACTAGTGGTGTTACACATTACACTGGGTACCAGTAATGTAATATCCTTATTAAAGGCATAATTGTTTTCACAGCAGCCATTTTGACATGAAATTGCAGGGTAAGCTCAGCTATTTCTAATGACATGAAGTCAGGTTCTGTTCCATTCAAGTGCTCCAGAGCCTGTCAGAGCCAGTTCTGCTGAACTTTAGTGGAACAGGCCATTCCTACACTGATCAGTAATACCTGTGTTTACCTAATATTATGTCAAAATGGCTGCTGTGAAAAGGTCTATACCAAAGTAACAAAAAATGCGTGATGTGTGCAAATACCTAGCTTACTGCAGATCACTACATGCAATCACGGCTTCTTGTGCCACTAATAGCTGGCCAGAAGAGAGTGGCCTATCAACCAAGCTGCTTGCAGTGTGAACTCAAAGTGCAGAGTCCTGCCCAACATGGCCATTTGAAAATTCTGCTGCTGTCGTCTCTGTCACTCACATCTAGGAATTGGCTCTAGAAAATGGCTGGCATGGGTAGCCAAACCCTGCAATGTCATCCTTCAAACAGCTGCACAGCAGATCTGAGCCTAGGCAAGTCTTCAGTCTTGGCATTAGGGGAACATGACATGGTAAGACTGAGATGTAGGAGCGTCCATTTTGACGTGGCCCAGGGGTTTCAGTTGGGCTGAGGAAGCTGTAGTTTGATAGTAAGTGCTGAGGCCTTCCAGTCCAGTCTGGTGGTGTAGATGTGCTGGGATCACTGATGACTTTGCTTGTTGTCTCCCAGCTATAAAGGTCCTTTGTATTGGTTGCCTGAAAGCTGCTGTCGGACTGAAGGCTTTGACCCAGCAGCATCACCCAGCTTTCTCCAAACCACCTGAGAGGGAGACACAACACACTGTCAGCAAATGTGTGCATGTGCATGAGTGTGATTAATAAGGGCAGGGTGTCTCTGAGTTATGAATAGTGCCTTTTGTTTCTCCCTGGGTGAGAGTTGAATGCAACGGACCATCACAACTGCTGAGTGATCAGCCTGGAGGCCCCAATATGAAGAACACAAACACAAACAAATCCTTGTAACACAGGCTACTGCATAATACTATCAGAACCGTCCCAACTATGTCACACTGCATGATCATTTCAGACATTCAAAGTTTAAAACAACATTGCAGCTCCAGTTATGTTGCAAATGTGTCATACCCCATAGCTCCCACTGAGTCAGAGACCATGTCTCAGCCTTCTTTTAATAGCCTAGCTTTCTGGACTGAAGTATTTGTGGTGGTACATTTTCCAAACCAGTTCACACTCCTGCTGACACGAGTGCAGTCGCACAAGGAGAAAGAAAGACAGAAAGAAAGAACAAAGAGTTTACATTGAAACTTACATTGCACATCTCTCTGACAATGGCCTTTTCTTTCTCACTGAGATCTTCATCATAGTCCTCAGAGATCTGCCTGTCCAGGTTCTCATGGACTTCCAGCACCTACCCACACACACACACACACACACACACACACAATATGCCAGAAAGCAGAAAACAATGGAATTAATGCCTTTTGTGTGTAAGATGCTTTAGCATTTGGGAATTTGGAACATTCCAGAAATCCAGATTTTCCCTTTGGCCATACACTAAATATATTCCATAATATTCCAGCATATTCCTAAACTGTTCAGCCTAACCTTCATAGCATGGACTACAGCCTCTGGTTTATGCCCCGGGGGGAGGTAGGTCCCTGTAGGGGAGGGTTCATCACTGGGTGTTTGAACAGCACCCTGGGGAGACAAGAAACACCCACTGGTCACAAGCGTTTTAATCACAATAAGCACAATAAACAGTGAAGGCTATAGAACATGTGGAGGCATTGCAACAACTAACAGACAGCTCACATACAGAGTAAGAAAGCAGGACCCGAGACTCTCCATATCACATGGATCAGTCTACACAAAGAAGTACAGGTGCATCTCAAAGAATTGAAATATAATGGAAAAGTTCATTATTTCTGTAATTTAATTTGAAAAGTTAAACTTTCATATATTTTAGAGCGATTACACATAAAGTGAAATAGTTCAAGCCTGGCTTTTTGATTTTCATTAACTGTAAGCTGAAATCCTCAGAATTAAAACAAAAAAGGCTTGAAAATGTTTACTTTATGTGTAATGGATCTAGAATATATGAAAATTTCCCTTTTTGAAATAAATTACAGAAAAAGACCTTTTCCATGATATTCTAATTTTTTGCGATGCACCTGTAGAGAACAGCAGCATCGAGCTGAAGACCATGAGACAATGAGAATCACATCTCCCTACTTTTAATTTATAAATGTTTTGTTGTTGTTTTTTTTCAGTCAGTCATTTGAGTAGTAAAAGTGTGCATAATCACTATAAATCCTGATTATAATTCATCAGTTAGCCTTTTTTAAAACATAGTTTTCTTCACTATTTTCTACTTCCAGCAGCCAGAGGCTTGGCATGTAAATGGCTCTGTTGATTCTGCAGCTGCATGCTTCTTGTAGAAAAAGAAGAGGAAGAGCTGAGGGGTGAATATGCATTTCCATGGTGACCAGTGGTGCAGTAAAGCTGCTGTGGTTGCAGTAAAGCAAGAGAGGATCAATCAGTTGATCAGACAGGCTGATCAATAGGTCAGAAAGGAGGTCTTGCTTCTGCTGTAGTGTAGAAATTAGTTTGAGCTGTTGAACGATCATGAGGATATTACCCCAAGTACAACAATTGGCTTGGTTTTCATAAAATTCCTTTTAATATGAGAGGAATGCAATTTCCGCTGCAAAAAGTGTTGGCTGCTTTCATACACAAAGGGAAATGAAAATAATACAGAATGAAGAATAAAACAGTAGGTAACCAATCTACTGTATCCATATCTGTCTTATTATTGTCTGCTAAATGTAATTCATTTTATTTCTTTGTGCATTAGTACTGGAATCATGCCAGTATGTGTGACAACATTAAAGAACCAAATGAATTTATGAAACTGAAATGAAAACAGGTGAAAGAGACGAATGAAGAGTTACCGGGCTAAAGGACAAGCTAACATTTGGTAGAGGCAACCACAGCTATAAAAACAAGGTATGGAGTTTCTCATATGAGGTTGTAGCGAGCTCTTATTATTTCTGCATTATTGGCCTCACAATGACACACAGACTCAGACACACCTTTACCATCTCTTTCATCTCATCTCAGCATCTGCTGCAACAGCGGCTACAGTAACATACCCAGACATAATCAACGTGACATAAAGACTGTGCCTTCAAAAGGGGACGTGCTAACACATTAAACCAGTTTTTCATCAGGTTTGACTGACCAATAAGTAAAATTAAGTAAAAATGTATTTATATAGCGCTTTTCACAGAGAGAACCCACAAAGTGCTTTACAAGTTAAAAATACAAATGCTCAAAGCTAATAAAACAATATACAAATGGGATTCAAAGAAATAAAAATACAATAGACGGTAATAAAACAATATAAATATAAATATATATAATCAGTATAAAAAGGTGATGCTAAGGAAATAAAAATGCAATAAAAAACAATAGAAACACAAAGGCAATGCTGGCCAAACCTCCCTCCACCTCCTCTAATGTCCCCACTCACACTTCGGCAAAAACCAGTCGTGTTTCCACTGTTGTGCCGATAGCCCCTTAATCTCGCCCCATCCATGCACGTGAGTGGGAGGTAGGATGTGAGTGGTTAAAGTCTACACACCTGGCACCAACTAACTGTTGCAGAACTCCGTGGATGCCACATTGTGCATTGTGTGTTTAAACTGCCTTATACTGAGAACTGAGTTGTTTCAGTTTTTTGCAGACCTGTCCTGTTGTGCTTTGGATCCCCACCACTGCCAGCTCTCTCACTATGGGATGACGACTGGCGTAGCTGAAGGAGTCCAGCAGCCAGTATCCAGCAGTGGGACATTGCCCCACTGCTGCCCTATAACCACTGTTCCTTTATGCATTGTATTGTATGCAATATAATACAATGCATAAAGGAAAGAAGCAAAATTAGTGCCACTTTGTGTGATGTGGCACTGAGCCACCAAATTCTTGCTCTGGTGGACCTTAAATTGCAGCTCCCTGTTCAGTCTCTATGAGGACATTACACTCAAATACAAATGAAAGACTATTTTATGCAGTCTTATCAAGGTCTTACACCCGCACACATACATGCAGATTATTATTAGTGTGGCAGTATACGTACATTGAGCATGCTGTCCTGGTACTGTGAGAGCTGTGACTCCGAGTGGTAAAAAGACAAATTCTTCCTCAACATCTTCACTTCCCCACCATTCACCTGGGAGACAGACAATGAGAGAGTGAGAGACAGACAGGGGGAGACAAAGTTTTAATTTTTGATGGTCTGTAATACTTTGGAGTCTGAGCTCAGTGTTTACTGCTGCTCTACAGTATCTCTAATGTATGTAATGTATTTGTCCTGTTTTTCAAGCACAAACTCAGCTGTAAGTTTATCCTTTCAAACAAGCAGAAATTACGGAGCAAAAATGTCTTAGCACAAAGTCAGATTTGCAACAGCTGTTATTTCGTCTGATTTCCACTGGGAATATCTCCACCTCTGATTGGTCTACAGATTTCAGAGTAGTGAGGAGTAGATTGTTTCTACATCATAAAGTTGAGAAGTTATTCATGAAAATATGACCACATCATGAACTGCATATGCTTATCTAACATTTTAAATCAAATCAACAAGACACCCCTGATTTAAAACAAACTAATCAATTCTGATAAAATCAAACATATACACAAATTCTAACATTAGGTTCAAGTTTATTTAGAGCCCTTAATCACTCTTGCAGTTTCAAAGGAGACTCAAAGATACTAATGGCAAATGCATAAGCAACTTATTTTCCTGTTATGTTTCCTGTATTAGCCAATGTACCAATTAAGGGCATTTTGCCTTGTCTTTTTGCATTTGTGTCCAATGTTGCTCTGCAAAGCACTCTGCAATGACCCTGTTTTGTCTGCCTTGTATCTGCCTTGTAATTAAATTTGATTTGATTTGCTCAGTGATCTATCAGTGCATTTAAAGTCACAAAAACTGGCAGCAAGTAGATCATCATAAAAATCATCAGCGAACTCATCTCAAGAATTCACTACTGATGTTACGCTCCCATCTGCTTAACATTAACAGTGGATTGTTTTTAATGCTCCCCCTGTTTATTTTCTAGTCCAAACAAGAAGAAGCTGGTTGTATGTGTCTCTTTTATAATAGCTCTCTGTGTTTTGACATAAACCAAGTGAAAATAAAGTGAATAGATACACTGGGTCTACTACTTAAAGGCAATTACAGGGCTCCTAAGTCAGATTCAGGTGAATATCCTACATTAAAAGCAAACTTCAAAAAGATAGCTGCCCGCAAGGGGTCATCATTTGGTTAAGGGGACTGCACTGATGTAGTGTGTCTACATTAAAGTGCTTGGCAGAAGAGCTTCCATCACAGTATGTGATACGGGACAGTGATAGTTACCTGTGACAGTAACTGCTTGTTGTCATCCTCCAGCATCCGCACTCTGTTCTCCAGCTGCCTGATGTAGCTGGCTGATGCATCTGCATGAGAAAAACCAAAAGGACGCATTGTCAATAGTGCAAAAAGGAAAATCTGATCAATCTTAAGTTGACCTGTCATCAATAATCAAACTTTTAAACCAATCATTTTTCCCCAACTGAAATTCAGCCACACTGCAAAAAAAATATTTTTGCAGTGTGTGCAGACTTATGTTAAGTGTTTTCTGATTTCTTTGCGGTGAGTTAGCTCATAGCTGAGAAGCTGAAACGTCATGCTGAAGGAGAATTGGTGAAGGACTGCCTTGTTGCCACTGCAGAGCTGCTAGCACTGAACAAAGAAAAATTGCGTGTCAGTGTCAGTTTGTCTCCAAACACTGTCATAGAGCAGATTACTGATATGGCACAAGATATTGAAAAAACATTGAAGGACACTGCAAGAAATTTCCAGTTTTTCTCTCTGGCATGTGATGAAACAATGTCCTGAGATTGGTCCTGTTCTGAGGGGATATGCACTGAAATGTGCATCTCTGTTTGGGACAACCTTCTGCTGTGAGCAGTTCTTTTCAAAACTGACCCTTGCAAAGACTCAGTTCTACTCAAGACTGACTGACTCAAACCTGGAAAACCAGCTGCGGATAACATCATCATCACTACATCTGACATCATATGCCTCGCATAAAAGCAATTCCAGCCATCGCTGAGGTTAGTGTGATGTTTTACAAATAAAAAGCATGTTAATTTAACAATTAAATTCTTATTATTAATATTGAAATATTAATAAAATGATTGAGATCCATTTTAATTCAGTAATCTTGTATGGCTCTCAAAGGATGTTCTAAAAACTGAAATGGCCATTGAAAAAGTAGGAAAAAGGTTCCCCAACCCTGCTCTACTGGATTCATCTCACTGAGTCCAGTCGGAGCCCATACCCATTAATATCCTTGATTGGTATGATTGAGAGATGCTTAGCAGCCCTCTCAAACTTAATCCCCACATATTGTTCAGCCATGCATTGCTGATCTTTCCATGCTAGTCCCATTAAAGACCACTAATCCTAAAACTGCACATTTTCAGTTCTTGATACCCAAACTGATCTAAAAATGTGCCACTTTCAGACGAGGGCTGAATACCAGTGGAATTTCTTCTGCATGCAAGGTGATTTGAAGCTGTCACTGGACTTACAGTGGCAGTTGAATTCAAGGAAATAGCTGAATTTCCTAGAATAAGTACTCAAGTGTACAGTGTTTCATGCTCATACTGAACAAACAGGCATGAACACTCTGATGCCTTTGTATGTTTTCATTTAAACGCACATGCAGTCTCAAATCTCCCATGCACACAGGGAACAGTAACTAATCCACAGCTGCTGCTCCAGTCATAATAATGCCCATTGCAGCTGCAGCCCCCAACGAATCATAGAAACATCTTTCAAAGAGACAGAAAGCAAGCCAAAATGCAAGAGAGACTCAGATGGCAAAAATAGACTAAGAGAGAGGCAGAAATACAGGCAAGAGGAATGAAACAAAAAGTGAAAGAGAGAAGGCTAGAGCGATATGTTGTGGCAGTAAGCCTCTTTGCTTCCTTGTGACCTCAGCTCTAATCCAACTCGGTACAACCGGATTATCTGACCTGCAGCCGTCTAGCCTTGTGCTGCTCACACACACACAAACACACAAACACACACACTTGCTAACAACTGCTGCACTGCAATGTCCAAGAGAGCGAGAGCAACACACTTAACACCCAACAATCACACACACATACACTGCACAGGGGTGGACACACATCTGTGTAGGTGGACCTCCTGCACCAAACAGCCATCTGAACAATATAATTCCGCCCCGTCCCTCCCTGGTTCCTGGCATACTGGAGTTCTCCAGTGGGATAAAAATATATCCACTAGCACCCATACCCAAAGGTTTAGAGCTGGAATATCAGAAAGAAATAGCACTGGGACTAAACATAACTGCACTACCACACGAAAAACCTGTTTCAGTCCCTGTAAATTAAACTAAGCATGATGGATTTGTCTGTAGCCTGTGCTCCTTGCTGTCATTTTCTTTCTCTGCTGTTCAGCTTGCATATTACTTGTGCATTCTTTGAAGGAACTGGGAAATATTCACAATTGTGGTTGCCAGCTGCCTTGAACATTTGTAATTGGGAAATACAACTAGACTTAAATCTTCATCTAAAGCAAGTAAGCATGCAAATTAAGAAGAAAAGGGTAAATTATTACCATAGGCCTCAGAAGTCTGACTTGTGTTGACTACAAACCTTTGCCCAAATATAGAATTCTTGATTCAACACATTTTCTCTGTGAGGAAAATACATGTGATTTTCACATAATCATCCCTGTCAAAGTCTGTTGATGTTTTTTTCTCTGTTAGTTACTGAATATACTGAATTCTGCAGCTGCTTTCCAACCTAAATAATAGGCCTCTTTAACAGCGGCCATTTTGACATGTAATGGCAGGTAAACACAGGTGTTACCAGTAACATTTACTAAGGTTCTGTTTCATTTAGGTCTAATGGCATGTTCACACCAAACAAGGTGAAATTCGCCCCGTGGACTTGCCCAACTCCAGCCATGACTTTTTCCCTTGATTTGAAAAATGTAAGCTCATGAACAATACAGAAATTCAGATAATTTGTGTCACCTGCCATGAATTCACGTCTATTTGCATCTTTGCACTGACTTTATATGTAAGAGCCATGTGGGAAAAACTCACTTTGCGTTTGGACTGAACTCACAGTAACAGAGCTAACAAAAAACTAAAACTGTGGCACAGTGCTCTGTGGCTAGCTTTGCCCAATAGTTTTATGACTTATGACTAGACTTATTATGATTCACGACTAGAATCCATCCTTGTGGCTGAACCATAACAAAACCTGGCGAGCTTGCTAACATGTCAGTTTCTTTGTCTGATCTGTTCTCTTTGTTCAAGGACAACAACAAGAGTGTTAAGAGGAGAATCACTGCAACGACAGGTTGTGTGCAACAGACTAACCACTTAGCTGTTCGCAGTTTATATTTAAAATTACATCTCATTGTGTTCAGGTCACAAAACTGCCTGAACAAATTTCTTTTTTCAAACATATTTCCACATATCACATTCACATAATTATTTTGAGGGAATTATGAAAATCCTGTTAATTTCTTTCAGAAACAACCCTATTTTGACCCAATACACTCAGAAGTTATCAGACTAACCCTAACCCTAACCCTGTTATACAGTCCACAATGTGCTTCAGCTTTTGCCATCTCATTGTGTTGCATGTCCACTGGTTTTCCTCTGTGTGTCTTGCTACACTTGAACTTTTAGTTATCACTCCATTTTCTGTATTGTTGCACATTTATTGTGTTTGGTGATTAAAATTCCTCTCATTCTAATATTGAAATCCACAAATCTGTAGTGAGAAAGCCTTGTCCTTGTTTTGTGCTGATGCAAAAAAATGCAATGCATTGGACTCTGCAGTACATGACTGACTGAAATGTAAAACACACACACACACACACACACACACACACACACACACACACACACACACACACACACACACACACGTTGGTTTCCATCACTTCTGGGGACATTACATTGACTTACATTCATTTCCTGGAGATTTATCCTAACCCTAACCCTAACCACTACCTGCCTAACCCTAACCCTAACCCTAACCTTAATCTAACCCTAAAGTTATCTTAGCTTTAAATCAAGGCTTCACCCTAAAATTAATGGTGCTCCCTTATGGGGACTTGCTTTTTGTCCCCATAAGGGAGGCGAGTCCCCACAACGTGACTGTGTAAACAGATTTATGTCCCCACAACATTAGCAATACCAGGTACACACACACACACACACACACACAGTGCTTTCTGCAGCCATCCACACACTCACAAGCTTGAGAAGTACAGTTCTGCACATGGGGCAGCTTTACTGTATGGATCCCAGGAATGATTTCAATTACACTGAGCACACACACACACATATGCACTCCTGAAGGTATAACTGATTCAGTGACGTCGCTGAGCAGGGGGAAGGGAGTAGAAGGTTAGGGGAGCTGCTAGAGCAAACAGAGAACATATTGTTCCACACCCATCCTCTCTCTCTCTCTCTCTCTCTCTCTCTCTCTCTCTCTCTCTTTCTCATTCCTATCAGTAATTTGAGCTTTGCAGGCTGCATCCAGATGCCTGCAGAATGGAGTATTCTGTTATTTGACCAGCACAGGAGAATCAAAACAGTTAAACAGACTGATGAAAAGGGCTACAATATGCCACACTGAGTTTTCAGCAGGGTCACAAATTTAGACAGCTTTGTAATTAGACAGATGAACTTAATCATGACTTATTTACAGCCACATTCAATATAACCTACAGTGACAGCAAAACCTGCTCTATGTGAGGAAAAAAATGGGGGGAAAAGTCTTCATTCATGATGGAGACAGCTTTAAGTATCTGTTCTTGATGAATCGAATGTAAACTCAAACCCTTTGCTTATCAAAGACTTATGTTTCCATGGGAGTACAATGACAGATACAGAGATAGGTATGAGCATGTAGCTCACCTAGCAACCGGTCAATGACTCTGACATTGCTGAGAAGGTAACAAGCAAATGCTGACCTCAGACACAAACACACACAGGAAGAGACAATGCTGACAAAATAAAAACACAGGACAGAACAGAAGGCATCCTTGAATTTCAGGTGGTCAGCACACATCCAGTGCCCCCACCCCCAATCACAACCACCACCTATCTCTCAATTCAATTCACTTCAGTTTCAGTTTCAGTTTCAGTTCAGTTTAATTTGCTTTATTAGTATGAATAGATATTACTGTTGCCAACGCAGACAATAACATACGATATGTAAAGGAAGGTAAATTTAGAATGAAATTAGAGTAAATACAGATAATTACATTAATGTGAACTGTGTCTCTGTGCCTCTCTCTTTCTCTCCCCTGGCAACCTCTGGCCACAAGCCAGCTTGTCTAACCTTTGGACTAACCTTGCATTCATGATGTCATGGGAGCTGGGAGCTGGGAGGTGTCCAGCAAATGCAACTTATTATTACTAAAAATCAAAGAATAACAATATTAAGGAGAGAAGAGGCAGAAGAGAAAGAATTTTTTTGTACAAAATGTTTGGTGCACAAAATGAAATGCCGCAACAGATTAATCAAATAAAATATTACAGTGTGTGTGCTTCTTAACAGTTTTCACCTGACAGAGAGTTTTTGCTACAGCTAAGAACTTGCTTTGCAACCTTGTCTCCTTAAAAATGGCATTCCCATAGAGCTAAATTGCATTCTCAATTACATTTAGATGGAAATATATTTTGTTACAGATTATGTCTGTCTCTGACGTATCACTGATATGTTTCAAATCAACATATCACATAAAACTATCCTGCATCCTCAAATGCCATGCACTGGACTTTCTGGCTCTTACAGCATGCCAGTGTCAGGTGGTAAGGTCATGCACCAAAACAACTGAAGCTAATGAAATGAAACCACTGTTGTTTAACATGGAATTCAAACTTGGATATCCTGGGTTTTTCTGATACATCACAAATGTATCACACATTGCCCTCAAAACATAATTGTGATGACCAGGACTTTTAGGAGACAGGGTTATGCATTGATGTCACATGCGGTTTGTAGGCAAACTGAAGGTTCAAAAGCATCCCTGAGCTTCCCAGTGGGAGCTCCCATTGGGAGGGGTGCTTGAGAGCTCTTTCACTAATTGTATGTGTCCACAGAGGCGCATATCTGACATTAGGTGTCGAGCTGCGTCCCGCATGTAGACTCTTGATGGGCGGGCCATTCCTGATTATTGACATTTGTTCTCCCTTATAGAGAGGTTTACGCACCAAATCCCGGGGGGCGCCATTACCCAAACTTCCATGCTAACGCAGCATCGTCTGGACATGTAGCTCGCTGCTCGTGAGGTTTCAATTTTAATAATTATGTCCTTGCAATGGGAACACGGTTCAACCACCTTGACTGGAGATGCCGTTACTCTGCCCCACCCCAATTCAGTGCAGAACTGGGAGGATAACATGACGACGTGGCCCAACATAACGTACAGCAAGATTTGCGCTTACTTCGTTTATAATCCCACTAATTTACGCATTGACACAGTCGGCGTTTTTTTTTTTTTTGCCAGCATTCCTTGCAGCTTCAGCTGTGTTGCTTTTTGCCTGGATGATGGATTTATATTCCTCGTATTTATTTCAGATTATTGTCTGCTCCTCCGTTGTAAAGTATGTGGCTCGGGTGGATTTTTCCTTGTCTGCGATTGGTCGCATGCAGCAAACACCGCTCTTTTTACGTGAGCGCGCACAGATCTAGATTGGAAAAGCCTGCATTCGCTTCGCTTTTCCTTTCGTCAGCACGACAGCTAGCTAGCTAAAAACAAACCAGCACGCCAAGACGGAAATGGATTGCATCGATGGGAGGAGTTTAGGATGTAGAGCGGAAACGGCTCATAAAATTGCGTATACAAAGCCCCTCTCTGCACCCGCCTGGACAAACGCTTCACTGGTGGGCTGTCCTCTCCTGTATTTCAAACCAGACCAACATGGCAGCTCTTTTGGAAACTTTCTCTGATATTACGAAAATAGTTCATCCAAATGTGTTTCTTAAATCATTAGACGCACCATCTGTCAAAACACAATGCAGCGCTAACACAATGCCTTGCACAGCTGCTTACATAGACAATAAATGGGAAGCGTGGACATGGCTGTTTCTGTGGACACAGGCTAACACCAATACGTGGTCCTGTCCTGTCGCTCATTTGAAATATCCACAAGTCAGGTTTGGTGCTTTTGCTTAAATCTTTGGCCTGTTTCACCTGAACTGCTAAGCGCGTACCTGTGTGCGTATCTCTGTGACATGCGCTGTATATGTAATGTTTGGGGGCATTTTAACTGTACCGTTATTTGTCAGTATCACTCAGCGTTTGGCCCACTTTTTGAGTAGCTCAAGTTGTCTTCTTGTGTTACTTTCCTTCTTCACACACTAGTACTTTTCCGTAAACATGAAACAATCGTTGCAGACAAATTAGCCAATAGCTCACATTTGTAGCATTCTTCAATAAGTGTTGGGGCTTCTAATCTCATAAAGGCAGAACCATTTGTTGGGTAGAGCATTATAATCAGTTTGGGCTGTCAGAAATTAAGAATTAAGAATTATGTTGAAAAACAGGATTTAATTTACATTAAATCCACCTCAGGGCACCATCCTCTGAAAGGGGAAATTGATAGCCAATTGAGTTATATAGACAAATATATACTAAACTACCAATTTGGAACTCTGATCAATAATAACAATTAATAACTACAACCAAAATTACCACATCAATAGCTAGTACACAATGAAGAATTTTGGAGTTTTGCAGAGTAGAGGTTGGCAAAATCCACTCTTGTACAACATTAAACAGACCAGCAGGTAGACTCAACACATTACTGAAAAATGACAAACTAAAACTAAACACACAATATGTGATCTAGCTATGTACAGATGTGTGTATGCATGTGTGTGTGGGTGTGAGTGTGAGCTTGTGTCTGTGTCTATGGTGAAACAGGCACCCAAGATGGCTGAACCAAAAATGGCTGAATCAAGATGGCCACCAGTGCTCATCGCATGTGGGGAAGCAAAGGAAGAAGACAAAGGAACATGGCAGGTTGGTCGGGAAAGTGTGAAAAGTGGCCTAAGCCTGGAGTGAGGCCCTGTCCTGCTCACTCTGTGTGGGATTAGGTAAAAGGCCGACTGGTTAAGGAAAAAAGTGCCATGTTAGAGGAGGGGATAATTAGTTTGTGTGCAGTGGATTACCAATCCCAGATATTGGGCCCACCAAACATCAGTTAACTATGTGCCTGGACAGCAAAAAGATCCAGTTTAGTTAACATTGACTTTCTTAGCCATGTAGCATTGCTCAAAGTGCCCAGTGAAATTTCACCCTGTCCATGAAAGAAGAAGGACACTGTGGAGTGCTGCTTCTTTCAGATGGCGATTCTGTTGGTGGGAGATGAGCCAGGCTGGGAAAAGTTGTGGTTCCGTACCAAATGCTGAAGTCTTTGTGGTCCCGACTTGAGGGAGTCGCTACTCGGCTTGAGTTCCTTGTAGTTAGCAGCTCGGTGCTAACTTGCTTGATGGCTCCTGTTGCTTGGTCTTTAGGCAGGCTCTCACATCTCTGCCTTAAGAAGTAGAAGTTCTCAGTGTGTCTGTTCTGAGCAGGACATTTAAAACAAAGGAGAGCAGAGCTGCAGCTGCAGGCCACAGCTGGGAGAGCGAGGGAAGGGCAGTGGCTCCTGGTGGTGCCAACAGCTGGTGGCACTTCTGGCATCCAAACAGAGGGGAAGAGATCACTGTCACTGGTCACTGTCACAGTGACCAATGGTAGCTGAAAGCTGGGTCCATGGACAGAGTTGATGTTCAGGTGTGAACAACAAGGAGGATTGTGGGAAATTGAGTTCGCTCATGGGTATGAAGCCCGACAATTAGCTTGTGTCATTCGTCATGTATACGTCAACATCAGATAAAAGGTTTTATTTTTCTATCTAGCAAACCCACCAAAGGCAAACACTCCTATCTGGTGAAAGTTCAGAGGACGCCCATAGCTCTTGTTGTATTGAAACACAGAAACCTCCCCTGCAGTCAACCTGAGCTCAGGTCTGCCCTGGACTCATAACCTCATCTAATACCTGTGTGCCCCCTACTTGGATTTTATTAGACTACATTTTTCATTATCCCCCACAGATAACCTCTGAGGCAGAGGAAGTGTGCGTGTGTGTGTGTGTGTGTGTGTGTGTGTGTGTGTGTGTGTGTGTGTGTCTGTGTGTGAATGACTGAATAAGCCTAAAGCTTTTGTCTCCAACACAGAGCATGTGTTTCTTAGATGCTCCCAGCCCAGTGTGGCCTCACACAGCCACACTCGTTTTTACTCAATTTTATTTCTGTTGTTCATGTCAGTCTGCGCTCTTCAATCCGTTCTGTAAAGGGATGGCAGCAATGGCTATTTACAAAAATACATTGCCTGTGATTGGATTAACCATCTGTCCATCATTTTGTAACTCAACAAACCAACCGTGTAACATAGTAGAGAGTGCCAAAGGTACACAAACAGCAGTAATTGTGATGGTGAAACTGAACAAGCATATTAACTAAAAAAGCCTTGCCTTGTTTTCAAATGGCGCTTTTCCACTAGTACCTACTCAGCTCAACTTGGCTCTCCTCGGTTTCGGTGGTTTTCCATCACAATTGAGTACCACCTCGCCATTGGTGGAGTCGTCATAGCAAGGCGGCAGAAAAGTCTCCACCTCTTCATTTGACCACGGTACATGTTTGCTTGCCATTTTCCAACTTTGTCACCTTCAGTGATGATCAATGCGCACGGTCGCTGTTTCCGTTTTGTTTTAAAAATGCCAGGTTTTTGAGAAGGAGTCGCTCTCATGCGTCGTCACTCCCTGTCCAATCAGTGGCCTGCACGTTTACGTCACATTTCGGCTCGACTCAGCTCGCTTGGAACCCCGGTACTACCACGTAATGGAAAAGCTTACAAACCAAGTAGAGTAGAGCCGAGTTGAGCCGAGTAGGTACTTGTGGAAAAGCGCCAAAATTCAGTGTTCTGTCACTTCTCGCTATCATCACATCTATGTCTCAAAGGATGCTGATTGGTCTGGCTGTTTGGTGCCTCCCAGTGACGCTTTGGTTTGAGCATGCCCAAATGGATTTGTGAGTCAAACAAAAGTGATCTTGTGAGATCAGCTGGCTGTGGGAGCGTATTTATAGGCCCGTTTCCACCAGAATGTTCCTGGTAGTGTTTGGAGGGCAGGAGCTACTACAGGAACGTCCTCTCCCTCAGCCCTCTCAACTGCCGTGTCTCCACTGAGAGGGCCGAGTAGGAGGAAGGTTCCTGTAAAGTTACCGGGCGGTATATATATATATATATATATATATATATATACACTACTCAAAAAAAGTTAGGGATATTCGGCTTTCGGGTGATATATATATATATATATATATACATATGTGTGTGTGTGCTTGTGTTTGTTAGCATAGCAGAGGACATGGGCATCATGTACTGTACATTATTCTTCTTTTAATGTTGAAGGAACGTAGGATTGTGTGTTTGTGTGTATTTAATGTTATTTACATAGCTGTTGTTGTTCATCAAATGTGTTTGAATTATTATCTTTCTTAGCACTTTGACCATTAACACCATTTTGGTTCATATTTACTGGACTGCTACTATTGGATAATATTTTTTGTTGTGTTTTGTTTAAATATAATATAGCATAGCAGGTGTATGGAAATTATGCCTCTTTTCATATTGAGAGTCCACAGGAAATAGGGCTATTCTGAGACTGAAAAAATTACACTGCAGGAATATTATTTCTTTTTGAAAAAAAAAAAAAAAAATACAATGATGGAATAGCGCACTAGGAACATAGGTGGAACCCCGGGCTGTACAAGGTTACAGATACATCATATAAAATGAGGTGATGCTTTGCATAGATGAACTGTTATTGACACAGTTACCTGTTGACATCATCCTACTTTCCATTAGATTACTGACATGGAAATATGTTAACATTCAAATAGCTCTTGCACTGAAGTGAGGTCAATTGGGATGAGGCCATCTGAAAGACAGCATTCTTAATTCACAATGGTACCAGAATGATGCTAAACTGATATTCAAACCTTCTCGCTGCATATACACAACAGATACACAAACTGTAATTGCAAGTCACTTGCTATGTACAGCACTTTCTGTAACTAATACCATGTGTCTCAGCAACATGTAGAAGAGGAGGAATAATGACATAGATATCAAGAAATAATAGAAATGTTGCTAACTGGATTTAGCAAATTACTGTGACCTTTAATTTTAGTTCCTCACTGCCCTTTAAACTTGGACAAGCTTCAGAACCCACACATAAATCTGATGAATAATCATCAGATCATCAGGCATATTCTAGCTGTAGAAGATAAAACTGCCAATGTCTTCATGTCTATAGATAATAATGTCAGGCTGAACTCAGATTTGGCAGTGGAATATCAACATGGCTTCATTCAAAAAGACTTGACATGTTATATTAATGTATTGAAATGGATATTTACACACTTTAACACAACTCAATGTCAATATTTACGATGCAGCAAGAATTGGTTTAATTTGGTTTTATATTTGATATTTGACTGGTTGATATTTGTCACTCTCAGGGTAGGAATCCCTCTGGTATTTAAACAAAATACTACTATTAATACCTACTGCTAATACTACCACTACTGCTAATAATAAAAATGTTGAGTTATGCTTGGATAGAGGTGAGCAGAGCTGGATACCATTCAGATCAAAGCTTATAGAATAACTGGTTTGATGTTGAGCCATAATGTTAGCTAATGTTAGCATTCAGTGACTTTATGTATAGCTAACATTACATATTTCCAAAACTTGCCCATCCTAACTCTTATGAATTGTCCGTATTAATAGACTGTATCTTCAACCTTAGTGAATTGTTAAAATCACATCGTTCATATGTTTAATTGTGCTTCTTTAGCAGATTGCCTATTTGGCGTAAGCTTGTATTTTGCTTGCATTTCAGCTGGTTAAAACTGCTGCTCTTCCGACAAGTTGTCCACCAAGCTTAGACGGCTAGTTTTACATTTTTATTTTTATTTTTTAAAAATCTTTTTAATCTTGACCAGTTATTTTGTAAATTCTTTTGTGTTACAGACGGTTGGGTTATGTCTGTTTCTGTTCGCTTTGCCGTCTTCCAGACAAAGTTTACTGCCCCAAAGAGTAATGTAAAACAACATAGCTTTCATGTAGATAAAGCAAATAGTTATGAGACCAAGCTATAGTGCTGGAAGGACATCTAGAGACTTCAGGCAAGAGATATGACCGCCATAAATTCAGTGCCAGTACAGGGAGATTGACCTTTAACCCAAGGCCAGCCCTGGAGCCTAAACCCTCCTGTCATTTTGTTATCAAGGCAGCACAGGCTTAGAGGCCCTTGCACACACACACACACACACACACACACACACACACACACACCATTACTTGAACTGGAACAGAGAGAAAGTGAGAGAGGGAGGGAGAGAGAGTGAGAGAGAGAAACAGTGAGAGAGATAGTTTTAGGGGGTGATGATATGGCCCCATTCAGCATGATGAGCCTTTGAAGGGCTCTGCTCCCCATTGTCAGGCAGACAATACTGTCGGACAGATGGCCAGACCACAGCACACACACACACACACACACACACAGACACACACACACACACACCCTTGCTCTGTCTGGGGTGAGGCAGACACAAAAATGCAACAATCACGTAACATGTGTTTCAGGATGAGCAATCCCAAAGTACAGAGATTAAATTTATACAATTCAAACATTACTGTACATACTTTCTGCAGCATTTCAAAATAGCCAAACAAGAAAACTGGTTCCTTTAGGCAGAAACTTGAGGGAGAAACTACACAATAAAGCCAGACTATTAGAGACAGCTATTAGAGCAAGGTGGGAGGATTATGAGATTGCATCAGATTAAATCATGAAGCCAACTACTGGTTAAAGGACAATCCTCATTACAATGCTCATTATTAGCACTCATATTGCTAGATCCCATGTCAAAAATATGATAGTTAGACTGCAGGCATTTGAGAATGATGCCATTGGAAAATGCACAAAGAGTAGACAAATCTCAGTTCAGTGATTTCAGTGAGTTTAGCCTTTCCCTGATGACTGTTGCTTTGCATTAAGATTAAATTAAGATAATTAATGCATTTTGGACAGGTTTTGCACTACTCAACAACACAATACTCTCCCAGTTCTTACAGAAAAGTGTCCCCCCATAAAACAAAAACGGGTTGGACGTTTTACTTTGTCCTTAGGGCAAAGGGGACATGAATATGTCACTTAAATGTTTCACATATAAACATATGAATACAATAACTGCAGTGCTGCAAATGATAATGATGCAATTGTTTAAAATAAGTAACTTAATTCTGCCAACGTCCAACACAATATTACGAATTTTATTCCTACTGTAAAGTTTAGTAGTAACATGCATTAGTATGGAAGCTTCCAAAATTCCAAAATAGATTCCAAAATAAAAATCCAACCATATAACATATGCACTGATCTACATTAGCCAAGTAATGTCAGTCTATCACCAAATGACTTTTCTAGCAATTTCACTGGCACAGACAAATTCAAGGTCAGAATAAAATCATTTTGATGTTCCGATGAAATCAAACATGTTTAATATTATCAGACATTTTTAATCCTGGTTCATGCAAATAGTGACCTGAGCACTATCAACAACGGGTATGCACACTTTCTCCAGGAAGCAGCAAACAAGGTAGACAGTAAAGATGGCAGGACTCCAGGGAGGCACTGTGGAGTGAACAAGAGTACCTCTTTGGTGTGTCTACTATATCCTATTTGTTTTTCCCACACAATTTTTCTTTTTGCTAATTTGGATGAGAAATAATCTCAAAAGGAATCTAGTTACAGACTTGCAAGAAGTGACCCTGCAATATTTTCAACTTTTGCAAAATCTTATAGGCTATGAGCAGAAACGTGGTTTAGATGTGAGAGGATGTCAGACTTGAGTCCTCTAAAAGTCTACTCAAAGTGAATGCTAGGCATAAGTTGACAGTGTGCTGGAGCCTTCTGTCTCTCAACATATGGTGCACAAGCCAAAATTGTGCCTTGTGCCTGTAGAATTAGAGAGAAGGGTCATGGGCACACCAGAACTGACAGAGGTCATCCTCTGAGGAGCATGACTGTGCTCAACAAATACAACAAATACCAATCCACCAAACAGATTTCAACAAATGGTGCCTTGGGTTAAACAGCTGGACATACGGACTGGACAGCCATCCTTAGGCAGCGCCTGCCGGTGGGGCAGTGACTCCTGGATGGATTGAACTTCATGGATTCATGATATTGAATGACATAAGACAATCCAAGGGTGGAATTTTTGTATAAATGACACTCACAATGCTGTGTGAGAGCGATTCTCATTTGTGGGCATCACTGCAGTCTGGGTGTAGAGTCTGTCATGTGGAGTGTTCAGTTAGGAACAAAGATGCAGCGCAGGAAAATCTGAGCCAGCAGCACATACAGTACAGATGGCAGCAGTTTGCCTTACAGTATGGTTTGCACAAATGGAAAGTTTCATGCGTACACACACGCATGCACACACACACATGCACGCACACACACACACACACACACACATACAGACACAATGATTTATGTATTTGACTCTGATTTATATTCAGTAAATCTGCTGCGCAAACTCCCCATTAAGTTGATTTAACCAGTTACTGACTGGAAGCAGCCCAGCAGGTGACTGGGACTCTTCCAGTTATATCGTGCAAAACAATGCTGTGTTGTTTTCTCAGCACGCCTTTTTCCCCCCACAGTCCTCTTGCCCCAGTATGCGAGGTGGAATGTGGAAACTCCTGACAAGGCAGCATTTAGCCAAAAGCAAACTCATTATCTTAAACACAGGAGCACTGCTTGATTTTTGTTCACTTTAATTTTTCTGAGTTATTCTATATATATATAAAAAAAAAAATACAGTAAGTTTAAAGGAACTGCAGCACTGTTTCAGCAGCAGCCGACTTGCAAAAATCAGGCTAAAATAGTTAAAAATAATAACTGTCAGCCATAACAATGATACTTATTTTCACCCCAATATCAAAGTTTGAGACTGATATTTACACTGCATGCCAGTGAGAGAGTGATTGTTAGCAAGCACCAAAACCAGATTCATTATGAGGCATTTCAGAGTGTGGCTGGGTCAAGGAATATCTGAATTACCACCAGAGGCCCTGGTTTTACGTGGGATTACCATACAGACACTCATGCCAGGCTGCAACACCTATAAACTGATCACAGTGCAACAGGAAATATGAGAAGAGAAGAAGAAACGAGAAAGGGAACAGAGAGAGTGAAAGGTAGATTTTTTACAAAGCTCATTTAATCAATTTTAGATGTACAGGAAGGACTTGAATGATGATTGTTGCTTCTGAAACAGGTAATTCTTCTGGGTGAAATGCCAAAAACAAACTCCCCTCTTGCCAAACAGGCGGGTTCCTTTTCTTTTGGGAAAATACAAGAATGCATTACGGGCAGTGTGATGCCATCACTTATATCCACATTTGATGTGTGATAAAAAGAATTTCCCCCAAAAAAATACACACATACACAAGTACACACACACACACACACACACACACACACACACACAAGTGATGGTCACACCCATTTACTTTGCTTTTCCATCAGCAAAGAGCAACTCTGTAGAAATGGGCTTATTCTCCCATGGTGTGTTCAAATCTTTTCATAGCCCCCCACACACAGACAAAGACCTTCCCATGCTACCTCATTATCATAACAACACAGCCTCCCTCTCCATTGCACGCTGTAAATCCTTCACACACACACACACACACACACACACACACACACACACATGCTTGCACATAAACGCACTCAGAGTGATACCATCACAGATAGGGCCAAGAGGCACTCCTGTCTTTTCTAAGCAGGGGAGGAGAATGAAGGGCCTTTCAACCTTTGATTCAGCTACACAAGAAAACATCCACCAAACACACACACACACACACACATGCAGGCCTTCCTGAATGTAAACTCACTACCCACATTGGTCATATAAATAAATCAACTCACCTTTAAGTCATCCGAGAAGCCACAACAAGCCCACTGGATGGACATCTAAGGTTTTGACTGGGCAAGGACATAGTCTGCATGATGATCAGTTTGAAGAACTGCTAAAATGTGCTGGAAGACTTGAGGCCTATTCACAACAAGTCCAAAAAAGCATGCACGACAAGCTTTTAAAAATAAACTACGCATGTCTATGAACTCCTTCACGCTGAGTCCAAACTAATATGTTACAAAGATCCATCTCGTTTTGAAGAGGCCAGGATTTTTGGTTTGTTTTATTTTGGGGCCAAAAGAAAACTCTCTAAGCCTTACCCTAACTCACCAGCTACTCAGATGAGCTTTTGGTTCATGCATCTAGCATTCAGAGGACTGTCCTCCTGTAAAAATGGCCTATTATTTCATTTGTACAGCAGGTTATTACAAGCTGTGGTTACATTTTTAAAATAAAATAAAGTGGCTAGCTGGCTAACTCGCTGGTTAGCGGGGTAGCTCATTCAGGAATGACTCCTGTTGATTGCATGAGAGTCACTCCTGTGGGTCGTGTCAGAGGGCTGGAACAAATGACCTATGTGATCATATGGGTTGGAGGACTTGTTGAGCATTCAAGATGGACATGGAGCTGCTCATATCCTTCGTCCTCAGGAATACAGTACGACATGATCAGAGCTGCAACAGCTACAAACATGCAAACCTAAAATAACTAATATGGTGGTGAGATCCTATTGAAATTTGTCAGCTTGTGTTTACAGTGTGGTTTCTGGAGCATTACCTAGGCCAGTGATGATTTTCTTCAGCAGCGTTTGTCTGTTGCATAGTGGAGTTGGTTGGCAAAAAACTGAGACACAGATGCACGAAGATTCAACTTGGAGTGGACAGGCTGTTTCCTTGTTTTCATTTAGGTATCAAAACCTTTTCTGAGAATCACATAAATTCAAGGTTGGCCTAGATGTGAATACTTTTGGGCTTAACCCTTTATAGGGCACTCATTGAAATACTTTGAAATTCCAAAAAACAACCCTAGACTGTTATTGGAGAACATGATAGGACTTTACAACTTCTATAAAATTTTTCTAAAATTTTCATTTTGTAATAGAAAATCAAAGCCATTGAGATTGGTCAAATGCCACAATCATGTGGCTACATCTGGGATGTAGAGCGATCTTTGCTGATTGGCTGGGTGAAGACCAAATGATTATTGAACTAACTGAGACAGGGGGTGGGCCTGATATGTAAAATTTCTGAAATTACCAAAAATAGTCACTTGCCCTATAAAGGGTTAAAGGGCCTCAAGGTTACGCCATGTTTATAACCAGGAGCAAGAGAGCAAGAGGAAGAGCACCCTGTTCACAGTATCTACCTTGAGTCATTGGGATGTTTTCTATAAAAACAACCAGCACAGATGTCCAGTCCTCCCACACGGCCCTTCCCTCTCCTCCACCCTACAACAGTGCAAGTCATGGCTCCCCAGAGAGCCACAGAGTAGCTGTCTAGGAGCTAGTTATGAATGGCCACAATTACAAGATCCTTAAGGACTTAATGCAAGCAATGCTGGACACAGATGCCTTTACTGGTTGCATAAGGTGGGAAAGGAACACAGTTTTGGAGAAGTTTGCACTCAGAAGAGAAGCCAACCATTGCTTCCTGTGAACAAATGGGACTATTTGATTATAGTATTTTTTTTTTCCCATGCAAGTCGAGTCGAGTTTAAAATGAATGGGTAGGAAAAAGTACATGACAACATAAGTCTACATTATTAGAATGCTTATAATGAAGAGTGAAAGGGGAAGAGCCACTAGGACGACCTCACAGATGTGCTTGATGATTTTCAAGCACCCTGTCTTTTTGCCATTGAGAACCTTGAAATAAACGTGTCTTAATTTGAACAATCCAAACAATACAGAGAAGGCTATTCTTTAACCTTGGACAAGCACAGTAGAAATGCAAGTCATGTGGAATCCAAAACAACTTCAAAGTTGGTGAATGGGGTGTTAAAGTTAGTGTGGATCAAAATGTGGAAATAAAGCATCTGTTTCTGGGTTGTTCCAGATAATTCAACGGAACTTTGATCTCGGTCATCATTTTGTGCTGCTGACCTACACAAAATGCATGACTAAACAAGCAGTGGCATGGTAGATTATTTGGTGGAGGGTTGGTTCAGGGAACAAATTCCCTGCACGACATCTGATGGATTAGCTCATCAGGGAAGATGGATAATGACACACCTGATCTCTTGGGAATCTGCAGTCATCAAAGCACAACCCAACCAGGAATCCACTGCAGTCCAGATTCCTGACTCAGGAGCTTTATCCTGTGTAAAGCTTGTTAAGGTAAAAGGGTGATGTGAGATAGCTGAACTACTTGTGCAGCTTTCAGGATTCAGTGTGGTGCTAAATGGTCAATGCCGTAGCCAATACACTTAAAATGTTTCCCATACCCAGAGCTCTGAACTCAGGTCAAGGATTACCACCAAATGTCTTTATAATGTCATTTAGTCTAACAGTTAATGAGTTTTTCCACAGAGGAGTGGAGGTTACAACAGGCATGTAGTGGCTCTAAGGTCATACACTTAGTTTTTAAATGCTGCATGTTTATGCATGTATGTTATGGGTGGCATATGTATGCATCTTTTATAGTACTGACAGATTGCACAGAGTATGTACTTAACATATTGGCCTTACTCTCATTGTTACTAAGCGCTAGATGCTAGCAGGATGCTCCAAATACTGACCGTTAGCCTCCTGCCATTGACATGGGCTTCATCCCGGCTAGCTGTGAGACTACTAAATGCACCATCTGAACTCCTCCAGGCTTAATAATTCTATTTTCTACACAATCAATCAATTAATCAATCAAGAGGGAACCACACTTTAATTTTATTATTCAACCTGTTGTATAATGACAAATAAACTTCCTTGTATCCTTGTATCCTTGTATTATGAAAAATAACCACGTAAATTCACTAAAATTGTAAATAAACCAAGTTTGGGTTACATACACCAATGGCATAACTATTATATTATTATAAGCCATGTGAGTAGGAAAGTAGAAGTCAAAAAGATTCTCGTCGCTACGACTTGAAAGCGTTCATATCAGTTGGAAAGTCAAATAAGTGAACAGGAAAGTAAAGTAAGCTGTTACAGTTCTACAGATCAAGATAAAACACTACTTAACTGTTAATCTGACAAAATGTGCTCACTTTTATGACAGGCAGAGTTGGTTTGTTAGTTAAAAAAAACATGCATAATAAAAGTGGCATTAAAAGTGGATTTAACGTACATTGCCATTTGCTTCCATGTTATTTACTGTCTGATATATCAGAGCTTTCAAAAAGCAAGACATCAGATGTTGGACGTTGGAGCTTATGCTAAATACTATATGGCCTGAATGGGCCATTAGCTCTGCTGGTGCTTACAGTCACTGGAAGGTGTCTAGTGTGTGAAACGTATGTGATAGAGGGGAACGGAGGAAAAGAAGAAGCTAGCCACTTGCCTATCTTGTAGTCCTCCAGAGAAAGTTGTTATTTTTGTCCTCCAACATGTGTACATGTGTTCAATGATGAAAATAATCAATAGCAACTTTTTTAGAATGTTAGCCAAGGGGAAAGAGACTAATAGTTAGCTTTTGGAATATCCAGCATGCAGTAACGATGAGAGGAAGACTGAAACTAAAATAGCTACATTATATAATGTACATTATCAGTCTACATCTGTCTGTAGCCCTGTGTGAACATGCTTAATTCCTCCATTTGTCTGAAATCTGACTTTCAGTGATGTTGGTTTACAAAAGTTGTTGCTGGGTGACAGGTGTTAAAAATAACATTAAGGTTCCATTTAGGTCTGACAGTCAGGGACCTGCTATTGTTCATGCAGGCTCACCAGAAGGGCCCTGTTACACTTAAAAAGGAACAAAACCTTAATTGTTGTCACTAACACCTGTGTTTACCTGCTAGAAGGCGTGGAGTGGGTTTGACACAGCCGATTCACTTTAAACCAATCAAATGAGCCCCTGTCCTCGCCTTTAAAATGCGCTGCGCGAAGGCATAATGAAAGTTTACACAATTGACTGGAGGAAGAGAGTGGCAGCAACACACACTCAGGACAATGAGGCCAGTCTTGGCTGCTGGAATGTTGCTGGATCTACCTGCCATCCATCTAACCACCTATCCATGCATCTATCCTCACATTCGTCTTCCTCAGTCCCCTGTCTTTCCATTACCTGCCTGCCTCGCATCTCTCTTTTTCCAGCTCTGTCACCGTCTGTTAAAGTTATTGATTTTTACGAGCAAATATAAATTTTACTGTGAAGCCCCCATTTTTAATGAATGTTTTTACCTCAAAGGATAATCCTCGCCATATTCATATAAATACATGTTTGTTTTGCAACTTTCGACTCCATCACTTACTGATGCAACAACACACTAGAGATTAAAACAAAATCCGGTTCATGAAAGCTTTTACATTTGCTGGCAAGGAACTGATGCATTTTACATTTTCAATATGTGTGGAATCAGGGTTTCCGTTAGAAAAAAAAATTGGCACCGGACAACGTGACCAGCAGGTTTTCAATTTAGTTTGAAATTCCGGTCAAATATTATCTGAATTTACTGAGCTTAAAATTATATGCAGGCTATATAAGAATGATATCAAGGCATGTCAATTTATAGCGTAATCTTTTTATTGAAAAGCAGGCTGTGTCAAATTAAATGAGTGCCGTCAATTGACTCACGTGCGTAACGTCTAAAATAAATAAATAAATATTGCACAAGCCTGTGCTCTTTTAACATGAACATTGCATACAATTGCAAACAATTGCAACTACAATTTGCAAACAAAAAAAACGGGCTTATACCATTTTAATAACGCTGCGTGCTGCCAACTTGAAATCAAATAGATGCAATAAAAACTTAATTCAGCAGCTGAATTAAAATCCAAAGTCTCAAGTGTCTCTCAGCAACTTGCAATGCGCATCAGTCTTGTGACCTTGTTCTCCCCTACGCGACTTCGCTGCGCTGTTTTGATCCGGTTCTGCAGAAAAAAAAACCCTCTCTCTCTCTCACTGGTACACTGGAGACAGGGATCACGCAGTCTATTTTTTTTAAAATTAATAAATAAAATTACGTGGAAATTGACTGTTTTAATAAATTCAAATTGTGCTTAGAGGGAATATTTTCACCGGACATTTAAAAATTACCGGACTTTGGCAGATTTTACCAGTCATAGTCCGGTGATTACCGGATAACGGAAACCCAGAGTGGAATATTTATATATATGGAAGAAGAACTGTGTAGTTAACATGAGCAGCGCCAGACACCATGACTGGAAAAAAGACATCACCGTACTGGACACACTGTTTGACTGACAGGTGATCAGGTTGGGTTTCCATTACGCTGCCAAACGGTGCCAATCTCCTTTGATCTGACATCAGTTGTGACGGGACAGTCAATATGGAGATACATTTATGTGCTGATTGAGATTATAGCATTGAATAGTGGTTTTTGTGGGTATTTATTGCATTGTTAATGTGCCTGATAATCTGTGAGGTTGTGGTGACGTGTGCACACTGCCTGCCTGTCAGCCAAACTTCCACTACACCAGCTGCGCTCCGCCTTGCGCTGAAAGTAGACGTGGTTTCAGATGGCGAGCTTTTGGCGCACCTCGGTGAAGCCTTTTGGCACGAAACTGTCACTGCGCCAAGTTGAATCTGTTGACACCTCCCCCTGCTGCGCCGCCACTCCCATCTCGGCGCACCTCGGTCTGCGAAACTTGCAAACCGTCCGCCTCTCGCGTTTCGCTGGTCCAAACTAGCTCTGCGCGGGGTTCGCCTCACTGCGCCACCCTGTGCAGCCACCCTGTGCAGCCACCCTGTGCAGCATGCAGCCTGCGCCTCAGGCTGCATGCTGTTTCAAGTCAGCTCATTAAGATGAGTGGCAGAGTGGGAAATCAACTAACTGAGGGGGAGGAGGGTGGAACTAACAACACACATTGCTGCCTCAAGGCAAAAAGTTGCATATTGTTGCTTTAAACAAGAAAGAAATACAAGGTGGAGGACAGGGTCATTTAATAGGCTGTTATTGCTGCCTCCCCAACATTTTGACTGGTTTTATTAGTTCTCATAAAGCTTTCCAGGATGGGTCATACAACTGTCAGCAGACTTTTACTCAGTCATCCTCTTCTCAAACACACAAGAACCGATATGAGGTACCTCTGTAACAAACATATCCATATCTTGCAATGTCTCTTGTTTTTGTACATTGTAGATCAGATACATATAATGTACATAAGTTTACATATCTTTACCTTTAGTGGTAGTCATTGTGTGCTTGGCAAATTAGCTTGCTGTCCCCAGCTGAAGCTGTCTCTGGAATTGTCCCCAGATCCCACTCCTCTCTATTTTATCTCTAGACCACAAGAGTTCTGCTGCTTGTAAATTAGGGTAGTACATCAATTTAAGACCTTTGGTTATGGTAAAGGTCAAGTTTTCCTTCTTGTTGCTAACTACCTGGTGATGGGAATGAATGAATGTGGTGGGGATGAAATAATATTTTTGATCTGCAGATATTACTATTACTATTCTTTGTTTGTTTGTTTGTTCGTTTGTTTGTTTGTTTGTTTGTTTTAACTGTTTGATGATGTGCACTGTCCCTGGCAAATAAATCAATAAAGAGGTAAATAGTAAGTAAAAAGATATAATGTGGATTATATCTGCTGACAATTTCATAAATCTTCCGAGGAATACAAGCCTGATCATTTGTTTCATTTGACAAAATTCTCCTTTCTACTTGGTTGATCTTGCCTTGCCTCAGATTAAATTTGAAAGTCATGTCATGGCTGCCAAACATGTGACACACCATATCATCATATTATTGAACTTATATCTACTTATAAATGTTACTTTTTTAAACACTTAGTTATATATTTATGAAAAAAATTAAAATATTACATTTTGCCATGGACCACACTGGGTCAGGGGACCACAATAGGAGCGCTCAAGGGCCACTTGTGGGCCACAGCCCACTGGTTGAGAAAGCCAGCTAGAGCCATGGAAAGCTGTGTTGAAGCATTGCCCTCACACTGAAACGAGACCTGAATGTGATCCTGACCACAGTTGGAGAAGAAGTCCTGGTCGCCAGTGATGATCTGGAGGCTTTGGCTTTTTTCATCATCCTGGGAAAACACTTTCTGAGCCTTGTCTTCATGTAAGGAGTCCAATAATTAGACAGGAAAGCCACTCACACTTTAGCAAACACTCCAATATGGGAGAGAGGTGCAGCAGTCACACACCCCTCCCTTTCTCACATCCACACACATCAAAGGCAGCAGCAGCTGGTAGAGCAATCTTGGCCCTGCTATGGCTGGGTAGTGGGACAGTTTAATTGTATTGCTTTGTCCATGTGCATGTTGGGTTTCTCATTAGGAGTGGTCACTGTGGGGTTCATAGTGATTTACATCAGCAGGTGGTAGTCAGAGTAACTTCATTTTATCAAACGAAATGGTTGGGATACCTGATTGGGCCATGTCTAAACTTCTCAGATTTGGCTCACGTACATGGTCTAAATAAATTCCTGCTTAATCAAGTCATAGCTGAAAAAACTTACATGGTGTTTGAACTGTCAAGTCAAGTAAGAGTGTTAATCACTGAAGTGAAGGCAAATAAATCGTTTTGAACTGTAACCACATCTTCTCGCTCCTTTTATAATCCAAAGTAAACACTGTGAGTGTTGACATTCAAAAGCCCTCACTATAAAAAGTCTTAAGGTTTACACTGAGAATGTGTCCCTCAGCTTGATGACTGCTGAGAAAATGACATGATTCAAACAGTCATATACCAGCACTCACAATGGCACTCGATGCACACAGTACTTTTGATGTCTTTATTTAAGCAAAAGGAAAGCTGAGACAATGTTTCCAGTTCTGTCTTTGAGGTTTAACGGTTGTTTAACTGTTATTGGGTCTAAAATTGATATTATGCAGGGTTTTTATGAAGAGTTATTCAGATTAAAAACCCTAATTAAAATGGCATCCTTGGATGACGTCATTTGACCCTAATTGTTTGTAAATTTTGCAATTAAATTAGGAATAATGTTAAGGGTGTTGTAGCATACCTTAGCCAAAGATAATCCTGGTCAGAATTGCCACAGAGAATCTATGGAGAGGATGTCTACCATATACAGTACAGGCCAAATGTTTGGACACACCTTCTCATTCAATGCGTTTTCTTTATTTTCATGACTATTTACATTGTAGATTCTCACTGAAGGCATCAAAACTATGAATGAACACATGTGGAGTTATGTACTTAACAAAAAAAGGTGAAATAACTGAAAATATGTTTTATATTCTAGTTTCTTCAAAATAGCCACCCTTTACTCTGATTACTGCTTTGCACACTCTTGGCATTCTCTCCATGAGCTTCAAGAGGTAGTCACCTGAAATGGTTTTCCAACAGTCTTGAAGGAGTTCCCAGAGGTGTTTAGCACTTGTTGGCCCCTTTGCCTTCACTCTGCGGTCCAGCTCACCCCAAACCATCTGGATTGGGTTCAGGTCCGGTGACTGTGGAGGCCAGGTCATCTGCCGCAGCACTCCATCACTCTCCTTCTTGGTCAAATAGCCCTTACACAGCCTGGAGGTGTGTTTGGGCTCATTGTCCTGTTGAAAAATAAATGATCGTCCAACTAAACGCAAACCGGATGGGATGGCATGTCGCTGCAGGATGCTGTGGTAGCCATGCTGGTTCAGTGTGCCTTCAATTTGGAATAAATCCCCAACAGTGTCACCAGCAAAACACCCCCACACCATCACACCTCCTCCTCCATGCTTCACAGTGGGAACCAGGCATGTGGAATCCATCCGTTCACCTTTTCTGCGTCTCACAAAGACACAGCGGTTGGAACCAAAGATCTCAAATTTGGACTCATCAGACCAAAGTACAGATTTCCACTGGTCTAATGTCCATTCCTTGTGTTTCTTGGCCCAAACAAATCTCTTCTGCTTGTTGCCTCTCCTTAGCAGTGGTTTCCTAGCAGCTATTTGACCATGAAGGCCTGATTGGCTCAGTCTCCTCTTAACAGTTGTTCTAGAGATGGGTCTGCTGCTACAACTCTGTGTGGCATTTATCTGGTCTCTGATCTGAGCTGCTGTTAACTTGTGATTTCTGAGGCTGGTGACTCGGATGAACTTGTCCTCAGAAGCAGAGGTGACTCTTGGTCTTCCTTTCCTGGGTCGGTCCTCATGTGTGCCAGTTTCATTGTAGCGCTTGATGGTTTTTGCGACTCCACTTGGGGACACATTTAAAGTTTTTGCAATTTTCCGGACTGACTGACCTTCATTTCTTAAAGTAATGATGGCCACTCGTTTTTCTTCAGTTAGCTGATTGGTTCTTGCCATAATATGAATTTTAACAGTTGTCCAATAGGGCTGTCGGCTGTGTAGTAACCTGACTTCTGCACAACACAACTGATGGTCCCAACCCCATTGATAAAGCAAGAAATTCCACTAATTAACCCTGATAAGGCACACCTGTGAAGTGAAAACCATTTCAGGTGACTACCTCTTGAAGCTCATCGAGAGAATGCCAAGAGTGTGCAAAGCAGTAATCAGAGCAAAGGGTGGCTATTTTGAAGAAACTAGAATATAAAGCATGTTTTCAGTTATTTCACCTTTTTTTGTTAAGTACATAACTCCACATGTGTTCATTCATAGTTTTGATTCCTTCAGTGAGAATCTACAATGTAAATATTCATGAAAATAAAGAAAACGCATTGAATGAGAAGGTGTGTCCAAACTTTTGGCCTGTACTGTACCTTATACCATTCCAGCAAAACTGCTGGGATGGTATAACCTGACTGAACCAGATGACTAAATAGACATTTATTACCAAACTGGATTCCAGAATGAAACTGAAACTAAAGAAACTATGCCTGGTAATTCTCCTTTGGTACAAGCTTTCTCTTTCTCTTTCATCGATTTCTTATAAATGCAGCTCCTGACAGGACAAAGGATGATTCACTCATGAACATGCACATTCCAAGTACTGTTGTGATTGCTTCATAAGTTTAAATCATTTCTTTATTTTTAATAATAGCAGCTGCTTCTTCAGGTTTTGTGATTCCACAATTCATAATGTCTTTAAGAAATTATGAATTGTGGAAGATTTCTTTGTTTTATGCGAGAAAACTGATGGGTTTGCAGTGTTTTTCAGTTTTTTTTGTAAGGAAAGGCGTGTAGAAACTGACTTAAACCAGAGACAGAATTTGTGCACCATCATGTGAAGGTGAACTGATTTACATATTCATCAGCTCAAGTCAGCACCTTGCAGGAGGCTGCTTCTCCCCATGCGTAATTACAATCAGTTTAATGAGTTTTAGTGCGACTCTGGTAGGATTAAGGACACATATTTGCAATTAGCATCTTGTAATGGCATAATTATGCCCCCTATCCTGTAATCCATCCTGAATTGTCATCATTTTTTCCTCAAATTTTATCTTTATTTGATTGATTAACCCTCATTAATGTCAAATTCTGCTGTCTTTGACTATGTGAATGGCTTCGGACAGCTCCAGCAATTATAGTCTCATATTTGTCCTTGAGGGAAAGGTAGACAAAGGGTATATTTTATGAATTTATATTATTCTTAGAAGCCATAAATATGTGTGTGGTTTGACTGCTGCTCCTTTTCACTGTATCACAGGAATCGATGGTTGTAATGTTTAATTATTTTGGATAATCAATTTATTTTAATCTAACATCGACTATTAAAGACCAATGTTCCCTCTTAGATGATGTTTTGGTGACTTGCATCTAATAATTTATCACATAGACATAATAATATTACTGTGGGTTTTAGGAGTTCTGCAGGGGCTTTTGTGTACCATGTGGTTTAATTGACTTAATCTTCCAGCATAAAGCTGAAAGTAAACAGTGTCTTCTCCCACTTCTTTTTGGGTGACCATATTGTTAGCTCCCGATTCTTTTGTTGAAAGCCCAAGAACAGACCGGAGTCAGTCTTCAATTTTCTAATGCAATATTTATTATGGTCACATATAAAGCAAGGCAGCGCTGGTCTCAGTGTGACAGAGCTCCCGCAGGATCTCTATCAGAATGAGCCCCGATATCAGGAAATGATACACATTTATGTTCTTGGGCTTGGGCCTGCCCCGTACATAGGTTGGACTTACACGCAACCGAGTATAATTGGCCAGTTACCCAGACATGAACAGGCCAACCACTGTCCATGCCTTTTTTCTGGAATGTGTGATGCTGTGTGTGTGAATGTTGACTGGACGTGTATCTAATGCAACAGACCTAAATAACAACATAGAGAAAGTACATCTGGCTTCTGCTGTGTCTGTCCTCTGCTTAGCAGTCAAGCTGCCCTGAACTATGTAATACATTGGCTAATGCAAGAAACATTGAACTATAAGGCCAATTGTAACAATATTATTTAACCTTGTTTATTTCTCTCATGTTTTCGACAGTGTTCAAACTTGGTCTAAAAACACAGCACTGAAATGTATTATCCCTTTAAAGAGAAATGGCCTTCATCCAGACAGGGGCATGGCTGAGTACATGGATTCCTGCCTCAAAGCGTGACAAGTTGCTGCAGTACAAAGTAAATCTTGACACCCTTTGGCCTGACATAAAACATCCACAGACACCACCACAGAAACCATCACTGTTTCATCGTGCTACTGGAAACACTAAAAACCTGATCCCAAGTCATCACCTACCCAAATACCCGCACCTTGATATTGTCAGTTTTTGAGAGATACCTATGATTTTATCCTTTCAAACAAGCTAATGTTTTGATGAGTAGAGGACAAGTTGAATCGTTCCTACTGACTGAAGCTGTGTCACCTCATTTCCTTCATCCTCATCCACAGCTGGTTAGAGTGCAGGACTAACAGTGATCTATAGCGGTTTAAAGGCCTTTACAAGGTGAGTGATAAAACTAAGAGCTGTATCCTTGGTGGCTGGTAGCAGAAAAAGATATAATGCCCACTGCAAACGCCCATACAGTCCACTGCCTTTGGAGTGAACATACATCATTTCTCTGTCTCGATCACACACATACACACAAATGTTGGCGACAGACAGCCTAGGCCTTCCCAGCCAGAAGCTGGAAATGAATCCAGGGAATTTACAGTCACTGCTATCTGAAAAAATGAGCCTTCATATGTGGGGGGACGCACACGAGGGTGTAAATAAGCAGCGGGCTAAAAGTCTGCCCAGTGGCTTGTAAATTACTGGCCTCAGAGGACAGAGTCAGCAGGACATATAGCTTCATTTAATAAGGTGTGGAGCAGAGCCAGTCAATACACAGGTTCTACTTCTGACAACCAGCCTCTGCTGTCCAGTCAAAACCTTGCATCTCCAAAATGTCAGCTTCTGAGCCTTGTTTTCAGGTGGGTCACCATCAAGTTAAGAGTTACTACGGTTTCACAAGACAAGTAGTGGTAGAATTAAGGGCTTCATAGGAAGTTGAAATTCTATCAAAATCCAAATTGAAGGAGCTGCAATTTTTGGGGGGTGCAACAGATGTTCCCTGACCGCCAAATCTCCAGATGAAAGAAGTGTTTGTTTGATACACACCCCAGCAACAATCACATCAGCATTATTTTAGCTGTTTCTTTTTTTGTGTGTGAAACTGAAAATTATGACACGAAAATGGTCATTCCTACTTCAATCATGAATTATATCTAACTGCACTATGATTTTTTTAGCCATATCATTCAGCCTTGGTAGAATTTTCTTGGCCCACAGAACAGTGGAGATGCAAGGTGGTTCTTATCCAACAATAGTTATGTTAAATATCAACAGGAAGTCATTGAATGGGAGTAAAATATGGCCTATCAAACAAGTACCGTGTACCGTGATTCAGCACGGTACAGGCGCATTCACGAGCACATGCACGCTCATGCACTCAGCGTGCGGACGTAAATCATGCAACTTTCCTCCTGCCTCTGCAAAATTGTTTAATGCGCGCAGCGTGATTACCGGCGAATGGCAGCATTGAGCAATCAATAATGAACCATGTTGTCTGTGTCGCTGTCCGTTGTGCTGCTGCAACCGCGGATAAACAAAAGTCTGTTTATAATGAAAGTACAGCAGTCTGTGTGCATGGAGATCCGGCAGACCTGGTGCCGGCTGGCACCGCACGGGCACCGGCCGTGACACCACATGGTGCGCGGCCATCGGGTCAGGCCTGGTCTGCCGGATCTGACAGGTGCCGCTCCGGCTGGCCCTAATGGCCCTAATGTGAGTAGGCCCTAAGTGAGAGCTCAAAGTCAGTCCTGCTTCTGGGTTCACGGTAGATTGCTTGTACAAAAATAAAAGTTAAGGTAAAAAAATGCATTTTCAGATGGAAATGCGGGACACCTTTCACTCTCACAAGGCCCTAGTTGGTTTACTTGGATTATTTTGTCACTGAGCTCCAATTTGAAAATGTGTTGAAGCTACAGACATTCAGCTACAAGGTAAGCTGATTTGAATAATGACTGCGGTGACAGGGAGCACGTTTACATGCACACCTTATTCCTGTATTAACCGGAATATTCGCAATATTCCGGTTGCGCACGTGTCATGTAAACACGCACCGAACCCGATTAAGGTCATATTCCGGTTGGAGAGAATTCCGAATAAGCCCCCTGGAATATTCCTGTTCCAACCGGAATATTGGGGCATGTAACCACCTTAGTCGGAAAACTCCCCGAACCGGAATATTCAGTCACGACTGCGCATGCTCGACTCACAAGGAATTCTGTGCTGTCTTTGTTGCTATGGTTACCTGCAAGCGGGGAAACGGCAGGGCGAACAGCAGCAAGAGCCAGGAGACTGCAGTCCACCTTCAGCTAATGAAAGACTTAAATATCATGGAGTATATCGATGGGAGAAAACATAGAAATAGCGACAGAAGAAGAAGAAAAAGAAGACGACGAGGAAGAAGACTTCTTCGTCTGTTTTTCCGGCAGACCAGACGCCTATACGCGTACTGCTGCCCCCCGCGGCTGAGTGTCGCATTACGTCAGAGAGTGGAATACGCCGAAACACGGGGGCATGCCAAGTAACATGTAAACGGAATATTCCAGTTGGCGCGGCGCAGTTACCTTAACCGGAATATTGAGCCGAACCGGAATACGGTGTGCATGTAAACGTACTCAGGGACACTTGCGCAGCTGATCTGAAATTTGGATCCGTTTATCTGCAGAATGTAATGCTTCAGAAACACACTGAAAGAAGAGGCGAGAAGGTAAAGACAATGGCAGAGGAGGAGCTCAATCATGCTGATACAGAAATTTAGAAAGCTAAGAGGAGGAAAACAGAACAGGGTGGCTATAAACTAACTGGCGAAAAGAAGGCCCAAACACACCCTTGTAAAGAGCACAGCCCCTCATCACCAACCCCAAGAATAATTAGCCTCTGATCGGACCTGACCTGACCTGATATTCTGACCTCAGACTCATTTTGATGATACAGAGAATGCTCTTCCACATGCAAAGCTTTAATCAATCCAGGCCAAAGCTTCCATGCCAAATTTGACCAAGGGCTCAGGGCTTAGACGACAGCACTGTAACAGAGACCAAGCAGCTGAAGCGTAAGCAAAAGGCCCATACATAAGATCATTCTGTCACACTGTTATGTTTTGTCTTATCTAAGTGATAGCGGTCAAATAACGGCACTTCACTGGAGTACATAGAGAGTCTTGGGTATAATCTGAGACACAGAGTTTTTTTTTTTTTGTTTTTTTTTTTGGAGCAGTGGCTAAAAGCAGGCTGAAGTTCACCAAAGTGCTGGGGGTTGGATGCATCACCTTCAATGGGTTCATTTTTGCTTCTGTCTTCTTCCTTTGTAAAGTGATTTGCATGCTCAGTGATTGCTCAGTGTTTGGTATTTTTTTGTTTTGTTTTGTTTTGTTTTGTTTTGTTTTGTTTTGTTTTTCTTTTTCTTTTTCTTTTTCTTTTTTGTTTTGTTTTTTGGTCACAAGCAGCCAAACCTGCAGAACAGGTATTCACCAGCAGCAAGGCTTATGGAGCTGTGAAATGTGAACAATAAGTGCTTCATCCTCACATAAAACATATTTCAGAGCTCCCCTGAATGTGACAAACAGGTCAGACGATTGACAGCTCACTGGGGAATCAAGGTCCAGTCCACCTTCGCTTGTGTTTTGAAGGAGGCGACGTGCCGGCGTCCCGCTGCTGCTGCAAGGCGCTAAATCCTCATTAGATCTGACTTCACCCGGAAACAGCTGAGGTAATTAAGCCCGTGCCATCTGCGCTGGGCCGAGCCAGGCCAGGCCAGGCAACCTGTCAGCCACAGCCAGCTCAGTGTGAGTGTGAGCAAACAACAGCCCAGCCTCCCAGCAAAGGCTTGTGTTTCCACTTAGCAAATGAAAAACTATAGAAAATCTATATTCAACCCTTTGAATGAAATTCCCCTAATTTATGCATTTAAAAAAAAAAAAAAAAAATGTTTAATTTAATTATTTTGTTATTTATTTTTATTTTTGGAGCAATTTTTTGGTATTTGTTGTTGTTGTTTTTACAATTTTGGAGTAATTTGTGGTGATTTTATGGTAATTATCTTATAATTGCATTTAATTCTAAGAATTATTAATATTTTCTTGTAATTACTGTGCTGATATTCTGCTATTTTTAAGTAATTTATGGAAAATGTATTGTGTTTTATATTATAATTACTATTATTATTGTTATTGATATTATTATTGATGTTATTATCATGTTGATATTAGTTATTGATTCTTGTAAGTTAATAAGTTATTATTACAATTATTATTAGTAACATCATTATTATTTGCTCATTTTCTGGTCATTTTTGGGTAATTTTATGTTATTTTCCTTTAATTTAATTTTAAATATATAACGTTTTTGAAAGAAATCAAGTGAATTTGCTGAGGTTTCAAAGGATCAAGTTGTATTTGTTAGTAAGATACTGTTGTTTGGCCGTCTGGAGGCACAGCAGATTAATCCACACACCATGCTCTCTTTTAAGGTCAATCCCAGCCCGAGGCCGATGTGACATGTTATCACATTCTCACTGAACTGTCAACTTGCCAAAAAAAAGGACATCAATTTGTACTTTTCCGGTTGGAAAATGTTGTTTGAGATGGCAGGTTTGTTTCCCAGGGTCAGACATCTTCATTGCAGGAGTGAGTGAATTCCATGACTGTTATACTCTTCCATTTAATCATTCATTAAAATAGTTTACCCACTGATTCAAAGACACAAGGCACTGGAGCCTATCCACCATGCACTCGGCAGTGAGCAGCAAAACATCCAGGATGGATCTCTACACCATCACAGAGTTGATATACACTTGTGCATATGCCTAATGTGTTGGCATAAACAAATTAGCTTTCATGTGTGCAAACAAAAGTGTTCTTTTGCCCCTGATTGCCGCTGTCAGACTGAAGAGCTTAGTGGTTTCTCAGCCAACATTCTCTCTGGTCCTACAAGATGAAAGGATCATAATAGTCGATTTGAATGTTTGGCCCATTTGCTACAATTTGCCCACATTTTACATGTCAACAAACCATTCCGCAAATCATGCACAATATATAATCAAAATCCCTCCATTTTCAAATTTGAATTTTAGTTGAAACACCCACTTTAAACCACTTAACTGATAACTGGTTGTGGAAAGCAAAAATTTCCCTTGGGGACTATTTTCCCTGGCATAGAGGCCTATTCACTCCTCCCAGTATCAAGTCATCAAAACACAACAGTGCTGCTGCTTTTAGGAAAACTAATGTGGATGACTTTATTATGGTGATGGAATACTGGTGAAAAGAAAGTTTGAAGTCTGAAAGCTCATTTTCATATCGTAGTGGAATGAATGGAAACCAATGGCTGGATAAAAGGGATGAAAAATGATATGGGCATTCAAAAATATGACTTTTGCTTTGGGAAAATTAGAAAAAATGTGAAGAATGCACATTTTGTAGATATTACACTAAACATGCAAAATCACTGGTGTGGTCTTTGAGGAAGAGATGAAAATGCCCACCTGATATATCACTCTCCTTTGCCCAGTGTACACACACACACACACACACACACATTCAGTTTATCAGTAAGACCAATTTGCCAATAGCAGCTTAGGATCATATAATCTAATCAGTGATCCTGAAGTAAATATGCCCAATGAGTGTGAGAGCAACCGGTTTTCCCATGTGTTATTATGTATTTCTGTCCTCATCTGACACCTTGTCTATGTTTAAATCAAGAGGCTGAGTGATCCTGATTGGTCTGCTCCACAGCCTCACTCCCTCCAATGTTATATGCTACAATTTGCATGATGATCTAATCATATGCTTATTTTATTGTCAGCCTATAAAGTCAAGTACAGTTGCACATTGTCACAATGTTTATAAAACATTAATCCTGAATAGCTCAGACTAAAAAGTCATAGTGAAACTGATTTTGAATATCAGCCCAGTGTAGATGTGGGTTCATTGCAGCTCACAGGTTAGTTTTAAACTGAAGTGACCTTAGCAATGTTTATTACCTTATGAGTTTGTAGCTGTTTTAACAGACAACTGGCTGCTGTTTTGAATTTTAGAATGAGCTCAGTTATAGGCATTGTTTCCATTGCACAGATTGTAGCCTATACTGTGTCTTTTAACTGTATATTGTGTGTTTTTCTTTTTCTTTTTCTTTTTTTTTTTTTTTTTTTTTTTAACTCACTGCCCATCTGTCATGATGCAATCCACGAGAGTTAGAGTTATGGTTTACATGTAGGCTATGTATGTCTGTTTCTGTACATTATGTAAAAACTACTATTGTACACAAATTTCCCCTCGGGGACAATAAAGATTTTCCAATCCAATCCAAAAAAAAAAAAAAACAGGTCCAAAATTTCCTCCATTTTTTCATTTACATCCCCTACCTGCAAAGTGTTAGACTGTAAATTACACCACTGCCGACCCCCCTGACTCATTTGTGTCATCAATAGCAGCACGAGCCAAACTTACCGTTGAGTCCACTGCTGGCTCTGTGGAAGTGAGAGACGGACAGGTCGTCCATAGACCTTCTCAGAGATGCCATCTTGCCATCAGATGGTTTGTGGATGTGGCTGTGGTGGTGGTCGGGACTACCGACGCTCCCAGTACTAGACGTACTACTTCCATCCCCGACGTCCCGAACCGGGACTGAGCCGTTCAAGTTGCTCAGGCTGGACTGACTGTCGATGGAGCTACGGGAGCCGGCTCCGCTCCTCTCCTCATCCAGCATGAGCACGATCTCCTTCAGCTCCAGGTTCTCCGTCTTCAGCGCCTCCTGGCCGGCCTCCAGCTCCTTCAGCTTCTGCTGGTACAGCGCCACATCTTTCCACAGGACGCTGGCCGTGTAGCGGCCGAAGCGCTGCCACTCCCGGGACAGCTTTTTTCCCTTTTGCCGGTCGTCGTCCAGAAAGCAGCAGAGCTCTCGCAGCTCGTGGTTGTCGTCCTGCAGCTTCTGGTTCACCTCTTTCAGGCTCCGGATCTCGTGGAGGTGGACTTGCAGGCTCCGGTTCACGTCCTTCATCATGTTTCCGTGCTCCAGCATCAGGTCCATGTTGCGGCTCTCCAGTCTCCTCAGCCTCCGGACCAGGTCCTCCTTCCCTAGCATCAGCAGCTCATCGTCCGTCAGCTGGCTCGCATCTGCCCCGTCCATATTCCCAGCGATTTCCAAAATTGTTCAGAAAAGCAGCTTGTAACCGAGCGTCGACGGTGATCTACAAAATAGATCCATTACAGAATACTGCTGTTAGAGGACGTGTGAATCCTAACGCACAAGCCGGCTGACCCAAATAAGCTTGAGCTGCCCTTAATACCCGCTGGAGCAAATCTCTCCTAGGTTACAGCGCAGGAGTGCTCGTGTCTTTCACTTTCAACAGCATCCACGGCTCAAAGTTCATTTTCAAGACACATTAACACAACGTTTGAAGCAGGAGACCGGAGCCGGTGCCAGGACGGGATGATCAGGGGAGGAGACACAGTAACGGAGAGAGAGAGAGAGAGAGAGAGAGAGAGAGAGAGAGAGAGAGATCCACATTCAACAGACAGTGACACAGTGTCCTCTATAGGCAGTAACAGAGTATCAGTCCTCCGTAAACAGGGGCATAACCAGTAGGCTACCTAAAAACACAGGGTGAAGTGAGCTGGGGTTGGGGGAAGACTAGGCCCAAGGTTATTAGAAAGAAAAAAAAATGTTAACTGAAATAAAAATAAAAGAGACTTTACCAAAAAGAAAAGAAAGCTAACTGAAACTGAATTTCCTTCGGGATGAATAAAGTATCTATTTATCTATCTATCTGAAACTGTATTGTGTAGAATAGAATAGAATAGAATAGAATAGAATCTTTATTGTCATTGTACAAGTACAATGAAATTGAATGCAATCCTTTGGTGCGTAAGTAAAAGAGATGAAAAGAAAAAAAAAAAAAAAACCTACACATAGGGGAGAGTGGGGTAAATAGTGCCAATTTTTACTTAAAGTGCCTTTAAAGCGAGGGGATTACAGTAATGCCTCCAACTAAAATATGCACATATAGTTTAAGATGTTGTGCATCCCTGGGAACAATCACTTTGGATCTTATATAAACTCTTTGAGAAATACAGCTTTAAAAAAAAAAGTGGTTTTGTGGCACAACTTGCCCCCGGTGTGGGGTAAATTGTGCCATTAGAGAGAATACACTGAGGTAAATTGTGCCATTGATAATTGAAGTAAAACAGATCATTTTAATCTCACAAATGATAATGCTATATAAAAGCAAAACAAATTAAATACAAAATTATTTATTTAACATTTATTTATTATTTTAACAAGATCACAGGCCACTTTTCTATAACAAGGCCTAGTGCCACATGAACACATACCCAGAACAAAATAAAAATTCCAAAATGAGCACCTGCAAATCATCTTCATCTGAATCTGAATAGTTTTAGCTGTTTTGAGCTAACATCATGCTAACTGTATAGACTCATGGTGTAGCTTACTAAAGTACTAAAACCTTGTGTGAACTGTTTTCAAAGTTTTCTATAACTGTTCAAACACAGCAATCAAAAAACCTTGATCATAGAAATTTTACTTTGGAGGGCAAAAAATGTTTTTTGAACTTAAATGTGCTTATCTCTCAAGCCATGTGTCTCCCTTCTTTGCAGGATGAGTGAAATGGATGCCTCTTCAAAAATATGTGGTCACATGACCAACTTCTTCTATAGTTTTCTAGATAACAAGGGTGACACTACTTGCCCCTTGGCACAAATTACCCCACTCTCCCCTACTGTAAATAATAATAAATGTGTTTACAAAACTAACAAAAAAAAATTATAAGGAAAATATTTCTTTGTCAATTTATTTGGTTGTTTTGTCCTCAGTGAATACCATTTTGAAAGTCTGCTGCTTTGTTGAGCTTTTATTACACAATGTATTTTTCTAACCTTTCCAAATCTTGCCTGAAAAATACCCAATATTACAAAATAGACTACAACTAACACTGGAACTTATAGAGGCTAAACTAATATATATATATATATACACACATATATATACACACATATATATATATATATATATATATATATATATATATATACATATACACACACACACACACATAGATAGATAGATAGATAGATAAGTTTAACATTTTAACATCTTTAACATTTAAGAAACATTTTCAAAAAAAAGAATACAAACAAACTAGCAAATCGGGTTTAAAAACAAATTACAGTTTAACTGAAATTTAAAACAAAAAGTCCAAACAAAATAAAATGAAAATGAAAAATACATAAATATAATAACCTTTGATAGGCAATATTTGCTTTCATTTTATTTTATTTTTTTTATACTTTGGTCATTTGATCGGGAAAAAAATGGTCTCTAGCCTCTAGATTAGAAATGAAACTGGGTTTCCCAGCTTTTTAAAAGCCCACTTCACAGTAAACGCCACTTCATTCTGTGTGTAAAAACCATCAGGAATTGCTTTAATCCAAAGGATCCTGTCAGACAAGGTGAGATCGCCCTCTGCCGGCCAACATGACAGTTTCACATGAATGACTACCCCACCTACAAGCAGAGAGAAGGGACTAATCAGTGAAATCACCTGGTGGACTTTTCAGTTGGAATGAAAACCTTCAGCCTCACGGCCCTCCATGGCACCAGTTTGACACCCCTGGACTATGGGATCTATCTATCTATCTATCTATCTATCTATCTATCTATCTATCTATCTGTCTGTCTGTCTGTCTGTCTGTCTGTCTATATCTCCCATATTATTTAGAGGTGTTACTGATATTCTGTAAATAGGGTTGTATTTTATAACTGTTGTTGCCACAGTGTCAACAAAAACTGAACCTTACAAACTCTCTTAAAAAATTTGTACACACACACACACACACACACACTCACACATATGCTTTTACTCTGCTACTTTAACATTACTCCTAAACATGACACCAACACGGTTTTCCTGTGGTACTGACTAATTACCAAGTTAAAGAAAAAAATTATCCAAATTGCTGAATAAGTAATATTGAAATATTAAAAAAAAAAAAAAAAAAAAGATGAAGAATTAACAGAAAAGTTTATGAAAACTGCATTAAATATAAGAAAAATAGATTTTTTGTTTTTAAAGAAACATTAATTATTGTTATGGCACTTCATGCACAGTGACCTAACCATAATACAACCCTGTTTTGTTTTGTGTAGGGTATTTTATGGTAACTATGATTAATTGGTAGTAATTACAATAGGTTGTTTACCATTCATTTTCTTACGGGATGGGCATTAGAAATATAAAAGCACTAACACTGTTGTTAACGGTTAATAAGTTGTATAATTAGTGCTGTTGTGTATGGTGATGCTGTTGTAGCTGTAATCATTAAGCGAATAAAGAAGGGCTTCAACTTGGATTGAATACTGACACAGCCGCGGCTCAGTGTTCCCCGTGACTGCTGAGCTCTCTCTCCCATTTTGTGCTCGATGCCCCGGGGCAGCAGATGAGAGCAGCCTGTGGTCCACACACAAACACCTCTGCCCCGGTCTGACAACAGGAACAGACTCCAGGTCGACAGAGGACAGACAGACAACAGTCCACCACGTCAGAGGAGCAAATAAAGCGGATGGTTGGGAATCAGAGCAAAGTGCACACAGGAAGCCGTTTCTGCACAACTTCTATTCCATGACTCCCAAAGCTCGCCATAATGCGGCAGGATTATGGCAAAGTCCCGGGTCGTGTGCGGGTCTCGCCGTTTGTCAGCTTCTATTTCTTGGCTTTGTGGGTCGCACCTGTAATGTTACACCCGCAGTGTTTGGATTTTAAACCTCCCTTTCGACCGCAAAAGGAGTTGGAGTTTTGCGTAACCTACAAGGAGTTTGGCTGCTGTGACTTCGAGAAAGACCAAAATCTGATGTCAAAATACTACCGGATAATGGACAATTTTGATTATTACGGCTATGCCAACTGCGCTGGAATCGTTCAAGAGCTGCTGTGCCAGGTAGGCATGCATGGGCAAAGGTCGCTTTTCCTGTTAATCCAAAACGTCTCCAATCATGCGCTGAGATGGTTTCCACAGTCAATTCAGTTGCCAAGACATGGACTCATCCAAAACACAGGAACAACCAGCTGCGTCCATCAGCGTGTAACAACACTAAAACATCTCAAAATAACATGGACCTATTCTGAATGTCTTTTTATTTGATCGATTTTGGAAATCCATGTGAAAGCTATTATCCTTAAAACCTATACCATTCACAAAGGAGATGTGAAGACAAAGAATTTGAATGTCGAGAAGGATTTTCAAGATTTAAGAAATCTGAGATTGTGAATTGTGCTCAAACTCAATATCAGGAAGATGCATACTTTAAACATTCAGTGTATATTTATTGATCTAATCTCATAATAACCACAATAATAGGAAGAGTCAGAAAAAGATTTAAGTGCTTTCTGTAATAATAATAATAAAAAAAGAAGGAACAACAGAAAGACAAACACGTATTCCTCTACACTGTCTTTTGTTTTGTTACTTTGAATGGATTACAGCGGTTGGAGTCACCACAGGCCCCACCATATGATATTATCATGGGGCTGGACACCCTGGACTGGCGAATGAATGATACCTGAGTCATGATGTGATAGTATTGCGATTTTAAACATTATGTGGAGTATTGCAATAACATGTATTGTGAGATGTTTCAGCAATTCTAGGCATATTGATACAATATTGCCACACAAAATAGTGTAGTTTATGCTATATTGATTTTTCCCCCATAAAATAGATTATATATTTGTGTAAGTCATGTTTGAATGTTATCTGGTTTATTATGTGAAATACAGTAAAGCTGCACCTTAATGTCCATGTGAAATAAATATATATTGGCTATACATGCTATACACAACAATAAAATTCCTCTTCACTTTTGCATCCCATCCTCTCCTCACTTCTCTATGTTTGCAGGAATGCTCTCCCTATGCAGCTCACCTCTTTGATGCAGAGGACCCCAGCACCCCCGTCCGGACCATCCCTGGCCTTTGCCCCGACTACTGCGCCCGCTTGTGGAACAAGTGCAGCTCAACCATCCCTTTCCTGTCTGATGACCCATATTTAGCCAGTGTCCAATCAGACCAGGCCAGCCTTTGTGAGTACCTGCAGCTAGATGACATGGACTACTGCTATCCACACCTCCTCAACAACCAGCAGCTCTCTCAGAGCCTGGGACGGGTTCAGACCGACACCGATGGCTGTCTGCAGCTGTGCCTGGAAGAAGTGGCCAACGGGCTGCGGAACCCCCTCGCCATGGTACATGCCAATGACGGCACGCATCGGTTCTTTGTGGCAGAACAGGTGGGTTTGGTGTGGACCTACCTCCCTGATCGGTCCAAGCTGGAGAGACCATTTCTGAACATCACCAAGGCAGTGCTGACGTCAGCTTGGGAAGGGGATGAGAGAGGCTTCTTGGGGCTGACCTTTCACCCCAAGTACAAGTACAATGGGAAACTGTATGTGTATTACTCAGTAGAGGTGGGTTTTGATGAAAGGATCAGGATCAGCGAATTCCATGTATCAGCCAGTGACATGAATGTTGTGGATCATGGCTCAGAGCGGTAGGTATGGACTGCAGGTTCACCACAGCATACTGCAAACATAGTGCATTGCACTGTTATGTATAATCCATGTCCTTATTTTATCTGTCATGTCCACTTTCTTTCCAGGGTTATTCTGGAGATCGATGAACCTGCATCTAACCACAATGGCGGGCAGCTGCTGTTTGCAGATGATGGCTACTTGTACATTTTTACAGGGGATGGCGGAATGGCAGGCGACCCATTTGGAAAATATGGAAACGCCCAGAATAAGTAACAACGATTGAGACTTTTTAATCTAACTTGTTCATTATTTCCTCTAAATCGGATTTTTTCACGATGTAAACTGTTTCTAACCCCTGATTTGACATTGGCCATGGAAAACACTCTGCTGAAAGCCCACAGCTGAGTCACTGTTAACCCTGTAAAGCCTGAACCATCAAATAATTGACCGAAAATTCAAATTCTTTGAAACTGGAGCCATTATTGGTCCAACTAAACAGCCAAAAAAAAAAAAAAAAAAATATCAATTCCCAACTATGAGTTTCAAGTTGTATCATATTTGGCACATCAGGCAATTGTGCTTGATTTTTTTTTTTTTTTTTTTTTTTTTTTTAAACAAACAAAAACATCATAAAACAAAAAACTCTTTAACACATTGGTAATTCCAAACATATAAAACTTTTTATTATTTTCACCAATTTGGTGAAAATGACCTCAATATACCTGCTGTATTAAATTTGAGACACCCATTTTCAACACAGTTTTACAAACAAAAATGTTATGAAATCTTCAGTAATTTCACATTGCATCAGCTCAGTAATTTTTCCTATCAATGTTTCAGTAAAAATTTGCTGTACAAATGCTGTACAGTTGATGTACAAGGCTGAAAACAATCATGTCTTAAATATGACACGTGTGGCTTTATAGGGTTAAGTGTATTCATACTTGGTTAATACAAGGCACACACAACTGATGAGTTCACAGCAGTCCAGCAAGCTGGTTATGTTTTTCTCATCATTTTTTTTTTTTTTTTTTGGTGAGTGAAAAGCCAGTCACTCTCCCAAAAGAACATATGCCAGTGTTTGTGAACATGTAGAGGAGAATAGGTTAATCATTCCAGTGGGTAAAACGAGCCACTCCTTTTATCTAGCCAACCACTAATAAAAAATTAGTCATGCACAAAATGAAAATTTTCTCCTTATGAAATTAAGTGAATGAAATTTAATGGAATGAAAGAAAATTAAGATTATTTTGTCAAGTATGGCACCTTTTACTTAATTAGGTACTCTTGAAATACCATTTTATCTGGATTTATTAACTATTGTTTGAAATAAATTCATGTTTGTTTTGCTGTAAAATCATGAAATGTAAAATGTGTCTCTATTTATGTTTTTAGCTAATGAGAGCCTTCAAAGCAAGATTTGGAACAATATTTGTTATGGTCCAGCTAAGGTAGATATTAGGGACTTAATACATAATACATTAATACATGTTTTCATATTGCTGCTTCTATCATAGGTCAGCTCTATTGGGCAAAGTCCTACGCATTGATGTGGATAACAACGAGAGAGGCCCGCTGTACAGAATCCCCCCAGACAACCCCTTCATACACGAGCGGGAGGCAAGGCCCGAGGTTTATGCTTATGGTGTCCGCAATATGTGGAGGTGCTCAGTGGACCGAGGAGATCCTCTGACCAAGGAGGGCAAAGGGCGAATCTTCTGTGGGGATGTAGGCCAGAACAAGTTTGAGGAGATCGACATCATAGAGAAAGGCAGGAACTATGGCTGGAGAGCCAAAGAGGGCTTCTCCTGCTACGATAAGAAGCTGTGTGCAAACAGCTCACTAGGTGGGCATCCTCTGGTAATTGAAGTCAACATGAAGAATTTGTTTGGAAAGATTCCGTAGTCGTGCTTCAACAGTACACACCAGTGGTCTCCAAGTGTGCACTTCTAAGGGCCAAGTGTCTGTGGATTTTTATTCCAACTAAACACTACAGCAGCAGAACACTAGCAGGATTGTTCCATAGTTCCTCTCTGGCTGAAATCAGCTGTCGTAGTGTTTAGTTTGAAAACTTACAAAATTGTTGTTCCTTGGCATGCATAATCGGCTTTATTACAATTCATCCAACTGTAATGGATATTTGAAATCATGTCAGTTGGATCTTGTTCAGTAAATGAATTCCACACAGTAGGTAAAGAAATTTCCAAGTAAATCAGTGGTCAAAGTAAATCAAAAGCCACAGCATAGTGAATCAGTTCTTACTCATTTTAGGCATTACAGTATCTGGAGACTGTTGCAGAACACTGATTTTTAATTGCCATAAGCAATAACTAATCTAGGCACTCCAGTGTAATATGGTTCTAAGAATGCTCACATCCAAGATCCATCTGAATATTACACAAGAATAGCAGAAATTATTCTTTAATTGCTGTAAAATCCAGTACATATGATTTCCAGTAGCTAGTTGTCCAAGTGAAAGTCTCACTTCAACCATTCCCCTGTCAGCTTGAACAGATTTTCCTCCAAAGCATGTCTTCAACACTGCTCCAGATGCTTAAAGTCACGTTTGTCCAACATATTTATCATTGTTGTCATGTTGTCATTCTTGTGTTTCCAAGAGTATTTGCCTTGGAATTGTTTCTGAATTAGATCTTGAATTTGGGTGAATGTGGCAGTTAAAAAGAAAAATTTGGCTGGCATTCAGTTTTGGCATTTCCAGCTTAGGGGAGTTTACAAGTTGGAGTCTTGGAGATATTTTCATTCAGCTGTAACTGCTAGTAAACTGACTTTCTCCTGTGCATACAGAACACATATGTTGCATAAAGGCAGCAAGAATCATGATGTTACATAATGTGGACTATGATGGTATTTCCAGTGCTGGAAGATCAATGCAGACAAAAGGCAAACCCCTGTTGAAAGGGTTTTAAAAGCCACTGTGTGGTAGTGCAGCCTCATAGTACAAAACTTACTCTTCAGTGGGCTTTAAAATAAAAAGTATGAATGAAGTCTACAATCTAGAAGATATTTGACCACATAAAAGTTAGGCATATTCAGACTATTTCTTGAAAAGTTTGTTGTTGTTCTTGGATTGTACGTTTTTATTCATTGATTTGAACATATGGTAACACTGACATTTTAACCACTGATAAAAAAAAAACAAAGAAAGAAAGAAAGGAAGAAAGGAAGAAAAAGAAAAAACACAGCTTCAAAATACACATAAAACGTATGTTTAGTGATGACATACTGTAAGTATCTGTATCAAAAACTCAGTCATCAAAACTTATTTAAAAAATGGTTGGAGAAAAATGTCTTGTTTCAATAACAATGCGCTGCGGACCAGGGGTTTTATGTACAGAAATGGCTACATATGATGGAAGGAGACACTCAAATAATACTAATAATAATCCTTTGCTTTTTCTTAGATGATGTCCTGCCTATTTATGCGTACCCCCACAAGATGGGCAAGTCAGTCACTGGTGGCTATGTGTACCGAGGCTGTGAATACCCCAATCTGAATGGCATGTATATATTTGGAGACTTCATGAGTGGGTAAGGCTTGATCTGTTAAAAAGTCTTAAGGTATATCTATAATGTTGTAGAAGTAGAGCAGACTGATATTGAGATAAAATCTTGCTTAAGAGCAACAGTATTTATGTTCTGAGAAATGGCAACAGTGTGATGCCTGGAAATGAAGTGAACTGATGTTGGTGTTTACATAATACAGGCATTACTTGTATTCTGGAATTTCAGGATTCATTTTTGTGGTCATGCTGGTGAGTGTTGCAAACCATTTTTTCTGAATGGAGACATCAGTGAGGTGTTTAAGGGTGGGGAAATCCATTCTAAAACACTTACAACTATTAGTGATGTATTTTGCATTTTAGGGTTTGTTTTGTTGTTATTGATTTTTTTCTTATTCTTCTGTATAAGTGGTCAGTTATATACATACATGGGGCTCTAGTTTCGCAGACCAGGCGAGGCGGGGGCGTAGCGCAGATGCGCTTCGCCAACTGGGTGTGGCCAGGCGGATTTTCCAAGTTTGGCACGCCGTTCTCGGTGGTGCAAGTACTCCGCCGTCCCTCCTACCGGCGGAGGGGAGGAGAGAAGGCGTGGAGTGGGTTTGACACAGTCGATTCACATGTAACCAATCAAATGAGCCCCTGTCCTCGCCTTTAAAATGCGCTGCGTGAAGGCGTAATGAAAGTTTACACAGCTGACATGGAGGTCTATTGCCGCAGGCGGAGCGGAGACTGGCGAGCAGTGCGGACACGTCACCAAAACCTCACAGGCAGGCTTCTGGAATGTCAGGCACATTAACAATGCAATAAATACCGAAAAAAAACACTATTCAATGCTACGATCACAATCAGCACATACATATATCTCCATATCAACTGTCCCGTCACAGCTGATGTCAGATCAAAGGAGATTGGCACCGTTTGTGCTGATTGTGAGGTTTTGGTGATGTGCGCCAGCCAGCCAAACTTCCACTACGCCGGCTCCGCTCCGCCTTGCGCTGAAAGTAGACGTGGTTTCAGATGGCGAGCTTTTGGCGCACCTCAGCGAAGCCTTTTGGCACGAAACTGTCACTGCGCCAAGCCCAATCTGTCGGCACCTCCCCCCGCTGCGCCACCACTCCCATCTCGGCGAACCTCCACTTGCGAAACTTGGAAACTGTCCGCCTCTGCCGTTTCGCCGGTCGAAACTAGCTCTGCGCAGGGTTCGCCTCACTGCGCCACCCCGCGCTGCGCCGGGAAACTAGAGCCCATGATGTCCAGATGTTTCTTGCATAATTACAATGAAATCTACTGCAGAAAATGTATCAGCAATCTACAGCATCAACAATAAATGTCAGGTTTTGGTGTTATGAGAAATCTGTTGTGTAAGTGGCAAACATATCACTGAATTCACCAATAGCCTCAATATTACTACTAATTTGTAATATTACTACTCCTACTACTAGTAGTAATACTACTACTACTATTACTACAACCAACACTATGTTGAGTATTAATTGTTTCTATAACACCTTAAAAAAAAAAAAACTCACATTAAAAAACCCAGAAAGATAAGCACACAGAGAATAAAATAATTAAAAAGTAAATGGTAAACAAAGCAAGGGTGAAACACAAAAACCAGAATACACAAAAAAAACAAAAAGGGATTTAAAATTTAAAGGAAATCGCTATACTTTGTGTATGTGACCTCATTAGGCAAAGTGAGCCCAACTCTTTTAAAAGCCTAATCAGCTTAAGTCACAAATTGGAACCAAGGGAATAACCAGCAACTTAGAGGGCGCACAGGTGCATAAAACATCAATAGGTCTTTCGGGCATTCAATGCCTGAAAAATCAGTAATTAAATTTAAAAAATAAACAAATAAATAAACCTTAAGTAACCCTTATAATTCTTAATAAACCTAACAGGGAGCCGGAGCAGGGAGGCTGGCACAGGATAACACAATAAAGTTTTTTTTTTTTTTTCTCTAATCCCACTTACTTACAATGGCACTGCTGTGCCCACCTCCACATATAACTGCTGAATACAATATACCACCCCGTCTTTGAGGTTTTTGAAAGGCATGCAATAAATGCAAGATATCGTTAAGAGATGTAAAACTTGAAAATGCAGGTTGATGAAAAGTGGCTACTGCTAAAATAATTTAATTATAGCTTTTCATCACAAAGTAACTAATTAAATGTACTGAACATCAAATCTCTCTTATATAATACTGTAAGGATGACCCAAGGATAGAATTTTCTGTTTAAGTTTCAGTTCTCTTCCAGGCGTTTGATGAGTCTGCAGCAGGACATACAATCAGAGCACTGGGAGTACAATGAGATCTGTATGGGAATGGGTCTGACCTGCGCTTTCCCTGGACTCATCAACAACTACCACCAGTACATCATCTCCTTTGCTGAGGATGAAGCCGGTACTGTATAAACACGCACAAACACAAGGGTTCACATACATGCTGGAAAACCTGGAAAACCTAGAAATTAATACACTAGTTTTCCACTCATGGAAAACTCCTGGAAAATTTGAAAACATATATAGTGTCCTGGAAATATTAGTGCAGTCCTGGAAAATTTATAAGCTTTAGCTGAGCTTACATATTTGGATGTTTTCATCAGCTCATACTGCACTATTTTAGCAGCTGATGCCCATTTCAGTGCTCCAATTGTGGTCTGTCTTACTGCAGTCACATGTTATGGAAGGCATAATAGGTTAAAAACATGTTGAACAAAAAAGATTTTGATCAATACGGCAATGTCAACACATTTGCCTGTTGTGAGCATGTTGTTAAGATATTAAAATTTTCACACAGTTTTTAGCTGTGTGGACGCTTTGTCCATTTTGAAACATTCTCAGATGACCCGTAAGTAACAGCTAACATGGGGAATCACTGAATATGTTCTTGAAGAATCTTTGGAAAATGATTTCCCTAAAAGAGTCAGAACTCTAAAACACACACTAAAGCCAATGTCCAAGTCACAGTACATGCTGGTGCCACTGACTTTTTTGATACCTGCAATGTTTTTTCTGTAGTAACTGTAACTTGGAAATGGTTTAAACTTTGTAATGTCCTTGCGATGTAATGTTTTATTTTTCTTTCCATCAGGGGAACTGTATTTCATGTCGACTGGAATACCTAGCGCTACGTCACCTTCAGGAGTTGTTTACAAAGTGGTGGATCCTTCAAGGTGAGTATTAACTTTATTAATGCACTGCCTTTTTCTCATACTATCACTTAACAAAATCCATCATTCCCCCAAGTTTCATCCAAAGCAGGCCAGCAGAGGTTGAGAAAGCATATGACGGATAGACAGAGGGACAGAGCCCAGCTCAGTGTCACTTCCCCGATCTTAGATCATTGAGGAAAATAACCATAAACTTGTGTAATTTCCCCTGTACAGTGACTGTGTACTCTCTGCACCGTATGCACACTTTCTGAAAATGAATGTTTAAGGTGCACTGCTCATAAAGAGAAACATACTGTAGGCATGACATTTTTGTCTGAGAGCCCATGGGATGTGCAGAGTCATGAGTCGAGTTGGTGGGATAACTTTCTCAGTCTGTTTTCCTAGATGTTGAGGCCATACTGCCTCTCTGTGTTTTGAAGGGGAGAGAAACGAAGCAGTGCTGGCAGTACTGTGAAAGGCCTGTCATCCTAAATCTCCCTTTACTGACATTGGTTCAGGCAGGCCTTGGCTCACTGTCTCTGTTTCTCTTAGCAGTAGACGGCTGTGACACCTAATTTGTTTCCCAGCCATCAAGCTGATCCTAACTATACTTCACTGCTTCTGTGACTTCAGCTCAATACATATTTAAAGACATGGCTTTGGAGAAACTGCTGTACTCTTTCCTCAGTTTTTTTATTTTTAGTTTTTATTTTTCTTTGATTGTGGAGAGGACAATGGATTGGGCTCCGTCTGTTCATCTGGCTGTCTGTCTGTCCAATTTCGTAGCTTCTGCTGGCCTGTTTTGGACAAAACATGGGTGAATGATGGACTTTGGGACAGGGTCCAAAATTTTTTGACACCTAATTTGTTTCTGAGGCGGTATAAACCTGTTTGGCCCCCCATTATAGGAATATCATGATACCAAAATTTTGGTAGTCAGAGCCAGTATCAGTAAAAATCCATGTTTATCAATACCAGTTTGATACAACAGAGAAAAGATATCCCATATATTTCAGTATAATTTTTTTAAATAATTTAATTTAAATGCAAAAGCACCATTTGCTTTCTAGGTTTTGCTCATCTGTGTTGCCCTCTCTATTTTCCTTGAATGCAAAATACTTCATAATGTGGATATTTGCTCTTTCTGAAAGTTTTTGGTTCATTTGTGGGTCAGGAAGAGCAGCAAGAGACCCTCTCATCATCTATGTTGTTTGTGGGTACATAGTTACTCTCAAATGCAGTACCAGTCGGTACTACCTCTACTGTATAAAAACTAGTACTGTTAGGTTTGTTGAAATTTAGTATTGATGTGGTATTGGTTCTTGTGACACCCCTTCTCACAACAGTGCCACCACCAGGCCAACAGGATCCCAAGCTTCACGCTGAATATGTCAGACACAGCTGGGGCAAATTTGATGAACCCTTGAGAATTATGTGTTCTTGCATTTGCCGAGCATCTGTAATACTGATTGTACCACCACAGTGCCACCAACAGGCCAAATTTTCCAAAGCCTCAAATGTATTTTCGTAGACACGTTTGAAATGATTTTGACATGTACCTAGATAGAAATTATGTAGGTTTATACTGACATTGGGCTTTTACAAGATAAAACTGAGTGGACCGCCACAGTGCCACTACCAGGCCAATGTCTTGGATGAACTTTTGAGGAATAATGCCTTTGTTCTTTGAAAGTGCCCAGTCTTCAAGACGTAATGTCTCAGACACAGCATATACAAAAGAAAAAGATAAATACAACCAGAATGACTTGCACTAATTGTTCACCTTTTACCTCTTGTGGGAGTAGTTTTAGCAACAACGTATCATTTTTTTCTTTTTCAGACGTGCTCCTCCAAGACAGTGTCACTATGACCCTCTTCCAGTCAGAGTGAAAAGTAACCTCATCAAGTTTGTTCCACAGGAAAGTAAGTTTGGCGCACTGTCTGCATAACTAATTTATTAAACTTCTCTTTGACACTCATTCTTTAGAGACCAGAGCAGAAATTTGTGTTATCGTTTGATAAATGATTACACAAAGGAAACAAAGATCAGCTTCTAAAAAATAAAAACTTCATCTTGGACTTTGACTTGGTTGCGAAGATGCAATTTGTCCAAACTCACTACCCCTCTGTGTGGGAATAACATCCTCCATGTGTTCAAGATGGATGTTAATCAGGATAATAGTGTTATGACATTATTTGACTTTGTATAAATATTTGTTAGACATGGACACTTATTACAGTTCTGTTTTGCACATTCCTCTTCCATCAGCATTAATTGGTCTTGAGCTACCAAACAAACATGAGGCAGAGACACAACCAACTGTGACACATGATTGGCTCCAAGAGCTCCTTGACCTTCTGGGAGACCCAGAACCACACACAACCACAGTCCTTCCAACTACAACCACCACCAGCAAACCACCCAAGCATTCAAGGCGGAAAGGCCGGCGCAGGAAGGGCAAACCCAGGACAGAGAGTGCACCTCAACCTCAGAATGGAGTGGTGAGGCTGGTCGGGGACGAGCAGGGCCGAAACGACCGTGGCCGGGTAGAGATCTATGCTAACGGGGAGTGGGGTACAGTGTGCGATGACCTATGGACCACCAAGAATGCGGCGGTGGTTTGTCAACAGCTAGGCTTCCGGTATGCTCTGAAGGCAGCCAAGCACTCAGAGTTTGGTGAGGGGAAAAATCTGCGGATTCTTCTTGATGACGTCCAGTGTGAGGGTACCGAGGCCAGCCTGCTGGACTGCAAACACGCCGGCGTGGGGACACACAACTGTGCCCACTACGAAGATGCCGGGGTGATCTGCGGCAACTCGGACTACGTTATAGAAGTCTAAAAGTTTGACTACTATGAAGTCAGGGCTAATTATCATTGATTAAACCTGTTATCCTTATGTCTTCTAATTCTGACCTGTTGCACTTACAAAGAGGTAAATGTTGAAAAGAGAGACTCTATATTTTATGTTTTCAGTAAAGACTTGAATTTCTTTTTTTTTTTTTTTTTTTTTTTTTTTTTACTTTAATTTGAGTGTAAATTCTTTAAATGCAAAACTTTGGTTCCTTAACGTGGTGTTGTAGTAACAAATAACAGACAATAGCATTCCAGAACTCAGTGTCACATTTCCTCATGATTGTGTTGAATGTTAACATACCCACGCGATGAATGTATGAATGTGTATCATGATCATTTTAAGAAAAAGATGCTGAGTCGACCATTTCAATAAATTTTTATAATACTAGGGTCGGCTTACTTTCTCCTACACTGGTGTACCTAACATTTAGTGCAATGGTTATTTCATGTTGTGTGAGGTTATTATTCCAGGAAGAGGTAGTACAAACAGTCCTGTTGTGGTGTAATGGAACACAAAGGTTGAGATCCGTTAAGCTGCCTTTCCACATGACAGAACCTGAGCGTGACGTCGCTGTGACAGCTCAACATGGTATAGCCCTGATGCTGTATTGTAGAGCTAGCCTATTAGTTTTGCGTAGGTTAAAAAACGAATAGGCTGGTTAGCAAAACTGCGCGACCGCCCTCTTCATTAGAGCCACTCCCATTGTATAAACCGCAGTGACGCAAATTACGAGGGTTACTTTAGGCTCCAGAAAAATAATTTAACCTCTTAGAAGTGAAACTAACGTTTGAAGGAAGTTGCAAACAGGAGAATAGCATAAGTCAAATCATAGCTTATAAAACGTTTTATATATATATATATATATTTTTTTTTTTTTTTTTTTTTTTTTAAATCTAATATTGGTGGCTGGTCAAGTTGGACTGTATTTGTGGCTTCTTTGGGGCGTCGTTAACATAATAGTGTTAACTGGTTTAACAATAACGAGGTTAATGTTTTCTGGTCTGCCATTCATCTTGAAAATGGCTGCAAATTCAGGGGGCGTCCACATGGGCTCCATAGCTCAGTGGTTAGAGCACTGGTCTTGTAAACCAGGGGTCGCGAGTTCGATCCTCGCTGGGGCCTTTTTATATTTATACACAAAAAACCTTGTTAACAGAATGTCAAGTTTGTAACATCCAGGTAAACGTCCCTGTCAAATATATCGCGTCATTCTGTCCAATGCTCAAAGTGTATTTAGCAGCATGAGAGAAAACACCCAAGGCGGCTCCTCTATGACACCTTGTGTCCTTTGGCAGAAATGCATAAAAGAGGACATAAAACATTCCAGCACAACTATGTAAATGAAAACTATGGTCAAAAATCCAACCATGCTGTTTTATTCTTTAAATAAGCCCATGAAAAATGTCAGTCAAAAGACATAAAGCTCTACAAGTAACCATTTAAACAAGATCCTGCAGCTCTAAATGTTTACTGTGAAGTGATGTAAATATCTAGCCAAACAGACCTTCAGAATGACACCCCTTTCATTCTAACCAGACAGTCTTTGTTCTGGGTTTTTTTCTTCTGTGCTTTGGAGGTCATTGGTATGCCAAGCATCAGATCAGCAGAGCTGGAGCCAGGCTTCACCACACTGCAGCCTGGTCTCCTAGGCCTCCATGTTGCTCTTATTCTCTTTTGTGCTCTCACCTCTCCCTTTTCTCTTTCTGTAGCTTTTCAGCAGGTATTTCTGCCTCTGGAGCTGTAGTGTCTGCATCTGTGATGGCAAACCACCTGCTGCCCCCCTCCATGATGCTGATCAACACCCATTTCTACAATATGTATTTCAGTTGCCATTAGTTATAGTATTACTATTAGTATAGTAATATAGTAATAGTAGCAACTATTAGTATAATTCAGTCCCACTACAACCAGACTTATCATTACTATTCTTGCTGTCATTGTCCTTACTATTACTAGTATTATTATTATTATCAGAAGTGGTATTATTATTGCTATTAGTATTATTATGATTATTACTGTTGTTGCAACCACTATTAGTACTGCCATAATTGCTATTACCACCTCTAGTATTATTATACAGCTCTATGGTGCTTGCAACGCTCTATGTGCTTTTCCCTCCTCTCTCTCTCTCTCTCTTAGTGTGATTTTGTGTGTGTGTGTGTGTGTGTGTGTGTGTCTATGTGTGCGTGTATGTGTGTGTGTGTGTGTGTGTGTGTGTGTGTGTGTGTGTGTGTGTGTGTGTGTCTGTGTGTGTGCAGGGGCGCCGCACATGAGGGAAAAGTTAGGACAATTCCAAGGGCCCTTGCCTGACAGGGGCCCCAAAAAATGGGTAAAAACTAATATAAAATTATTGAACCATCATCGAGTAATTGGGATTTGGTAAGCATGAGAAAGAGACAGGTTCCCGTAACTAGCACCTAATAGTTGAGGCTGAAATATGTAACATGTACTTCATTTATTGGGTCTGTGAGAAGATACAATACATTGTTAATTCTTGAAGGTGCGGTTCACACAAGGTGGGGTGGGCATGTAAGCACGAGAAAGAGACAGGTTCCCAGGTGGGTGGGTGGTGTGTGTGTGTGTGTGTGTGTGTGCGTGTGTGCATGCATGTGTGTGTGAAAGGGCTGGGGTGGGTTGGGGGTTGTGGCTGTGGATGGGTGGGTGAGTGGGTGTGTGTATGGAGATGTTTTCCACTTGATGGATGACTATATGATAGTCTTACCCATTCATTTCTTATGGCGGTCATTTTTGACCGGGAACACTAAGGGTGTAACAATGTTCACCAAATCACTCAAAATTCAATGAAAGTGATGATCAACAATTTTATAAGTTCAAAGGCCTAGTGTGGAGGATATCATGAGGCCTTGAGGCAATTTGATGAAAAACAAAATTTTTATGATTAGTTTAAGTTTCAAAACGGTGAGATTTGACCCGAACACTGGAAGAGGGTTTACTGAAACTAACGCTTCCTCTTACACAAAACACACCTTATTAAGGCCTACATGAAAGGGCAGTTAATATCTCACATGTAATTTGGAAAAAACAACCCAGAAATTAGCACAAGTAGCGGTCTTACTCGCGACCCCCCTCCAAATAGACAATGCCTCTCAAAAATTTTATATGTCTCTCTATTCTTGAGAACAAAAGCCTAGCCATGCTGATCTTCACAAAATTTAAAAAAAAAAATCTTCCTATACCAAAAGTAGCCACTGACACAGTTAAAGCTCTATATAACAAATTAGTCAAGGGGAGGTGAACGATGCAATTGTAATGCAAGATTTTTGATTTATCAAAAATTAAGTGCATCAAAATGTTTGACTGTAAACGCTACTGTAAACATATACCTGCAAATTCTTACATCTTCAATGTTCATGAAAAATGGACAAAATTCTGGAGTCATGGTTGATGTTGTGTGGCAAATTTCAGAACTTTATCTCAAAAACTGAATTTTTGACAGCATTTTGAATTTTGCTCTCGTGAACAATTGGAGTCAATGCATGAATGGCATTTTTAAACATCAGTTTTTCACTTATGGAGCAAATCAATCATTGTTAAAAACAAATTACCAACATCTCCATGTTGTCTAGATGCGATATGTGCATTTTTTGATTTTTGTCTTAATAACTGAATTTTTTACAGTGGTTTCAAATCTGGCTTTCCATGCACGGATGGTTGTGTTCCTGCACAACAGTGAATGGCTTAGTCAATTTGTCAAGCTGCTATTGAATTGCTGCTTGCTAATTAGCTCAGAGCGGTAAACGACTATCTTTGATTCCAGAGGTTGCAGGTTTGAGCCTCAACTGGTGTAGAATCCACATTGTAATGTGAACATCTTAATCATGTGCTGAGTGTGACTGATCACTGAGCGGCATCTTCAAGTCTTTTTCTGCTAGAAAATCTGCCTTCATGAAAATAAACCTAACTTTGCACAAAGGGCCAGTGTCAATACTTTACTGTTGGTTCTCACTTTGCACATAGCTCAACTATTTCAGAAGACTTGGTTGATGTAGAGTGGCCGTGTTAATTTAGTGATAACTTAGGTAGTGTTTTGTGTGGATTAGTAACGGACAATTTGAATAATTATGGTACAGACAATTCTACTGATGGACTCTCATGTATTTGCCTTCTCTTAATACTAGTGTACTATTGCTGCTCAAAATGCCATTTCTGCACACTTCTCCATTTAGCTTAGCTATTAGCCTCTATGTAGGGTTTCTGTTCATAATTGCTAGAAGTTTGTATGTTATTCCTTTTTCATCTTGTTCTTCATTTTATTTGTGAATATTTGAGTCTCTGATCACTTCAACCATTCACCTATAGTATAAATTAAAATGTGTGTTATGTCTGCTGCAACTGTTGTCATTGTTTGCTGTAGGGTCTGTGTAATTTTACCAACACAAATCTTATCACATATAGGCATCATACTAAATAGACCCACATTTTCAGTGTTACATATGATAAAATACTTTAAAAAGGAAATCACCTGCCTGAACCAGTTTGTGTAGATTAATACCTCTCAAAGAGAGAGGAATCATTGAACTGCAGGGTGAATACAGGCCCAGAAGCCAATAGGCCAGTGTTTAAGAACAGTTGATGGCTTGTTGCTTGGAATTGCCTAAAAATGCCTGGACCCGACCCATCACTGCACAGCAGCTATAATTTTATTTGAATTCATTTAAATTTTTTAAGACTTTCCGAAAAGCTCGCACCTCTCCTTCTGAACACATACAACAAAAAGCTAGTTTCAGGCAGTCTGTGGTTCGCATTGCCCAGTTTTGCTGTTGATTGTTGATGCAAAAATTCTTGCGAAGAAGAGGAATTCTTGCCAATCACCCAGAACAAGTCCTACCAGACAGGCTTTATTAAGAATAGGTTTTCTTTTTTCAATGTGAGGTGACTATTTAACATTATTTACAGTACGCCGAATTCCCCTATCCCTGAGCTAGTTTCCCTAGATGCTGAAAAGGCTTTTGATAGGGTAGAATGGAGTATTTTATTCTACACCCTTGAAAGATTTGGCTTTGGTGAAAAGTTTGTCCTTGGGTTAGGCTATTATACACATCTCCAGTCGCTTCAGGGAGCACCAGTAACACTTTCTCTAGATATTTTCAGGTAGGCCACAGCACAAGACAAAGGTGTCCCCTCTCTCTCTTACTTTTTGCCACAGCTGTTGAGCCCTTATCTCTTGCACTTCAACATAATACACAAGTAACAGGAATCACTGAGGAAGTTAAGGAATAAAAGGTTTCTCTTCATGCAGACAACCAGCTTTTATATATTTCTGACCCAACGAAATCTCTACCACATGTTTTTTTGTATTCTAGACCAATATCATGACCTCTTCGGCTATAAACTAAATTTACAGAAGAGGGAGTTATTCTCTATTAATAAAGCTGGTTGTCAGCTTTCATTTACCTCTCTCCGATTTAAGGTGCCACTCTTATTTCAAATGGAATTGGAAAGCAAATCTCAATACATATCCTGCAAAATGTCCAAAATGTGGTATGGCAGCACCAAACATCTTAGCATACTAGTGGGAATTCAATCCATTGCAAATTGTGCAATAGCTCCATCATGGTACACTCTCAAATCCCTGTCATGTAGGCCTTCCTCTCTACCAGTCTTAGTTTACTCATCCATTTCTACACCCCTAGTAGATTTCCCTAAAAATAAAATAGTGAAATCAACTTTCAGAATCTAGATACATATTCAACGTCATTTTGGATTGTTGTCCTTCTCTCTAAAATCGCCTGTCCACTCAAATCATGTTTTCAAACCTTTAGATAAAGGTTTGAAAGGTTAGATATTGGCAGAATTCAGGGATTAAATCATTTCATGATCTCTAATCAGATGGCGTCTTCCCTCCTTTGAACAACTTTGCTCTAAAATCAAATTGTCTAAAAGTAATTTCTTTCACTATTTACAAGTCCGTGATTTTACACATAAAACGTTGCCCCAGTTCCCCTCTCTACCTCTATCCAATCCATGCGATTCTCTGTTAGAGCACCCACCAACTTTTAGAGGTATAATTTCCATCACTGTATGGTAGGATCTCTCGGGAGCAGTACTCCTCCTCTTCCTCCACAAAGACAGACTGGGAATTAGATCTGTGCAAGAACATAACAGAGGAATTGTGGCAGTCCATTTTAAAAGGAGTTCATACCTCTTCAATTTGTGCCAGACACGGTCCTCTGCTGTGCAAAATCATACATCGTACTCACTGGACAAAACAAAAGGTGTCAAAATATTTTTCAGATGTGAGCCCTGCTTGTAGTCAGTGTAATTCTATTCCAGCCACTCGGGTCCATATGTTTTGCTCATGCAATGAACTTGAAGATGAACTGAAGATTTTTGGTCTCCTATCTTTACAACTGTTTCATATTGGCTGAAAAAGTCTATTGCTCCATGCCCTTCCGGAGCTATCTTTGGCACTCCTGCAGACTCACTCACACTTCCAAAGCAGAGGCTGACTTTATTGCCTTTGTCACCTTGCTTGCTAGGTGCCTAATATTACTTAGATGGAAAGATGCTCACCCATGGGCCATTGCACACCAGATATGAGACGTACTCTATTTTTCAAAAGTAGAGAAAATAAAGCACTCCTTGCAATGCTTGACAAAGACCTATCGAATATGGAATCCCTTTTGGAACCATATTAAAGAGAAGATCCAGCTGCCTGCCGTCCCATAGCCAAAAAGTTTAAGCCCTGCCCATACTTTAAAAAAAAAAAAAAAAAACTATTTTCTTTATCTCCCCTTATCTCTATGCATTCCATTTGACATTGGCCTTCTCGCCTCTTTTTTTCCTTTTATTGTTTTGTTTTGCTCTTCTCCTTGTTTGTGATATTATTGTTGTACTATTCTATGTTGCTGTTATTGTTGTTGTTGTTAGGGGGAAAAAAATCCACAACAACGATATAAGTAAGAACACCTGAGCTTTCCACAAAATGGGCAAACTGGATGAGTGCTCTGATCCCTTCTGGATATCCTGTTTTTTTTTTTTTTCTCTCTCTCTCTCTTTTCTCTCTCTCTCTCTCTTTTTTTTTTTTTTTTTTTTAGCTTGGACAACTGAACCACAATGAGAAAGGGATGCGACAATGCAATACAGTGATATTCCTCAGATTTTGCACCATCACTGTAACTAGCCACTAGATGGCATTGTTGTTTGTGCTATTTACACCCAAACTGCTTATCCTGTACTTTGTCCTGTACTTTACCTTTGGGGAATAGGACTGTTGGATCACAAGAGACAATAAGAAATTCTTTTGTCAAGACAAAAGGAGTGACAGATGGTTTGAGAGATTTATTATTATTATTAATAATTTATGATTCATGTACAGGTTCAATGGCAGGCTGTCACACAGATGGCCCACTGGGTTCCATTCTTCACAAAAGGGGGAAGGACATGAAACTTTTTTGATTTAGGTTCATTCTGTGCTTTTTTTTTTTTTTTTTTTTTTTTTTTTTTCAAGTTCTGCAGATGCGCTACAAAATACACACAAACCTATACATTATTATTGCTGCTTAGTGAAAACCTTGGAAAAATGAGTAGCTCACCAAAATTGGAGGTCTGAGGGTTTCACTTGACAACAGCAGCATGTACCACAGCATGTTGGGGTCTGTGGCTTGCGGTGCAGAAACTCAGCACTCTATTTTCCTGGTGTTTCTGGGGCCCAGAAAGGCCTCTTGTCAGCAGAACATGCCTCTGTTAATGATTCTGATATTGGTCACATCACCTTTTTTTTTTTTTTCTTTTTTGTCTTCCAAACAGTGTACACATTCTCTTTTGCCCTCAACATACGGTAAGTAAAGCACTGACCTGAACAATGTCTGCTGACATTTTTTGGCATCACCAGAGCCTTTCACTATGTTGATCATTGCTTTTGGCAACTTTAAATATGATATCTCCTGCAGCTTTGGTGCTTGAGAGGAGCAGATTACAGCAGAAGATGGGTGCAGACTTGTGTAAACACTGGTATATTGTTGATTTTTAACACGAAAATGAACAGTGATACTTTTGGTCTACAGAGTCCTGTTTTATTGTCCTCACTTTTATTTTGGCCATGTGCTGTTTCAAGGCTGCGTCATAGCTCTCAGTGCTGCAGCCGCATAGTATTAGAGTATAGACATAGTATAGTATAGACAGTCATCCTGATTTATTTTGAAAAGTTTTTTTGATGCTTTTAAGATCATAGAGATAACTTCTCTGTTTGTGTTTCAGATTAAGTTTCATATTCATCTCAGTTTGTGAAACAACTTTGGCATATGTACGTGAGTAAGGTCGAGCAAGCATGAAGGTAATGATGCCAAATTGGTCAATAGATTTGAATCAATGGAGAGATAGAAACATACATCTGTATGTATTATGCGTTGACAACTAAAGGGCAGGTATCACAGTATCATAGAGTTGCATGCAACGAGACCACCACATCTAGTTTTAGACAGATTTATGGTGGTTAAAGAAAGTTAAGGTTTGGTATGTTTTTGCTCAGGTTAAGGTTAGAGTAAGGATCTGGGCCTGCTTCAGAGTGGTTCTCTCAGTCTAAAACTGCAGTGGTTCTCTGTGCGTACACCTTGATGCATCTGTGGGATTATGTTACATGATGCAGCGTTGTAACAATCCAATTTCACAGACTTTTAAAACAGACTCTGCAGTTTCAAAAGCAACACCACTTTGTTTACTCATGTAAATGATGAGTTTGAAGAAGGATAAAAGCCCTCAGATTGATAGTCTGAGCACTGGATGCCAAGGCTGATAACCCATGGGTTTAATGTAACACTTAAATATCTCTTGGCTCAAATGTTTTGATATCACATGTCCATAAATAACAACAATTTTTAAAAAAGCCTAATAGAAAATAAATTAAAAAAAAAAAAAAAAAGTGGTGTGCCCTCCCTTTTGAAAGAGCATAGTTTGCCTTAAAGGTAAGAATTTCTACAGTCCTAATTTAATTTAATTTAATTTAATTTAATTTAATTTAATTTAATTATACTGCATATGCATTACAAATGGCCCTCAAAATTACTTAATGTTCCCTCTAAACTGTAATAGAAACTACTGTATGATGGTTTTCTGAAGTGAGAGAAAGGGGAATGACCTCAGATATGTAACATGAAGCACACCCTGCAGGGGATCTCCTCCTAGAGTCCAGATTCTAGAGATGGTCCTGCATGTCTTCTCCTGCTTTCTCTTGCTCCTTCCAAATTTTCACTTTCATGCCCCACCCCTTCCTCTGCCTGAGTCAGCTGGAGTTGCATCCTGGCTCCACAGGGAACACCGGGAATTTTCACCACCTTCTGTCAGGGTTGATTATCAGTGGAGCCATCAGTGTATATGTGTGTGTGTGTGTGTGTGTGTGTGTGTTGGGGGGAGGGGGTAGACTTCAGTGTTACAGCACTAGCTAACATTGTCACATGCTAGTACTAAATGTCTAGTAAAATATTAACACTAAGTTATTTGTGTCACATCTCAACACAGCATTTAACCAAAGCTGACACATTTACTGTTATTAGCATGCTTTGTAGCGACTCATATTTAGTGTTGGGCAAAGTTATTTTTAAAATTAGCTGGTTACTGTACTTAAGTACTTACTTAAAAAGTATCGTGCAGCTCATATTACAAAGCAGCTCTCTATTTAAGGGTGCACTATGCAAGAAAAGTTGGTTGATTTAAGGTTGATTAAGTGAGAACTATTTAGACTCTGCTTACAAAAGCTGTGGAGTAAGCATGGAATTTACCAGTGAGTATGTTTTTTGTTGTTTTTTTTTTGTCAGTTGAGTCAAATGGCGTTTTTCCATTACATGGTATTGGCTCTGCTCCACTTGACTCTGCTCGCTTTTGGTACCAGTTACTTTTCTGGATTTCATTTTCCTTCACAGATAGAAGGCCTGACCCCTCAAGGTGATGCCCCACTACCAAAGTCAAACACTTGTGTGGGGCTTTGGTAGAGAAGGTGAGACCAACTCAAAATGAACAATATTAGTGTAACTAAGAGATTTGCTAAAAAAAAAAAAAAAAAAAAAATATATATATATATATATATATATATATATATATATATATATATATATATATAGTTTTTTCCATAGCTATATTATCAACTATGACATGTTTTGTGACTTTTGAGAGCATTTCCTGGCTGTAAGCAGCTGGGCCAGTGGGGCTTCTCTGTTCAGCTTCTCTCTGACCAATAAAGGATCATCAGTGTTTTCACCTCACCTTTTAGTATTTGCTCAGCTTGATTGGAACATCAACAGAGGTGGTTCCAAAAATAAAATCCAGTACCAGATACTACTGCAAACTTTTACCCACTGGGAAACCAAACAAAGCAAGCAGAGTCTAAGCGAGAGGAGCCGATAACATATAATGGAAAAGAGCCATAAAGGCACCACATTATGGGTCTGATGAGAACCATGTTGTCTCAGCAATTAAATTTCATGCTTATTCCATGTTTTCTGTCGGTTGAGTCACAAGTGTCCTCATTCAATGCAGTTTTACACTGTAAACCTTTAAAGCTACTTGTTAGACTTTTTGCCATAAAAAAAACATGCTGTCATCATATGGCTTGTATTGCCAAATGATGTTCCCTTTGTGTTTCCTTCCCATTTTTTGGTGCAACAAAAACTAAAGAAAAAAAGGCGTAAACATTCTAACTTTAGAAGTAATAATGGATTACAAGAATTGAAAAGCACTTTAACACATTAAACCCACACACAGACTATAATGCAAATGTTCTATACTAGAAACTCAAATGACACTTTTTTTTTTTTTTTTTTTTTGAGAGTATACTCATCCAGAAAACAATGACAGACTCAAGCAGATGGCAAAAGCTAACAAGGTCAGCTATAAAACTGGGTCAAAGATGGTCATACCATTCCCACAGTTCGTTCTGCTTGCAGTATCTCTACTGTTTTATTAGCTTCCCCTAGACCTTGCGCACTCATTTTCACCATGGTCTTTTCTATTCACAAGGCTCCCCATTTGGGACAGGCACAGTCTATTAATAGGAGGACGGGGTGATGGGGTGACAGACGCCATCGGCTCATCGAGCTGTGATGAAGGCTCCAGCCAGGAGCCTCTTCATCTTCCTTGCAGCCACCTTAACCCTTCCCCCAACCACTAATTCACCACCAGTTCATGACCTGAGACCCATCCATTTCATATAGTCTCATATAATACCAAGCCATTATGGTATCATCACAATAATCTAAATTTTGTAATACTCATTCGTGCATTTTCCTGGTAGCATTTGCAGCATGTTGTGGAGAAAATCTTCGATGCCTCTTCAGTGACTCTCTCCCCCCTTGCTTCAGTGAGGGGCAATCCCTAAAATTGGAGTTACAATTTCCTGTGTGAAGGCCTCTGAGCAACAGAGGGAAGCCACATCACGCTCCACACTGGCTACAGTTACTCAAAGCAAACAACTTACGCCCCTCTAAAGAGTTCCCCCTGAATGGTGCGAACACCGCGGTATAATTTTAAACCATCTATTCAAAGTGAAGAGCCAATAACCACAGCGTGAAAGTACCTTCCTATCTGGGTTTAATGGTATTTTTAGAATCAAATAGCTAACCTTTTTTGGCAGGATGTGGAAAAGAGTTATGTAAAGTGAGACGCTTTTCCCGAACACCCCTTCTCAGCTTGACTTGGAAATGCAGATGGATATGCTTTCTCTCCGCCACCATGGTTGACGATATGCGTATCCCCTCAGTCCAAATTTTCCTTCAAACTGAGTGCAATTTTGGCAATTACAATGTACATGTTGTCATGCAGCTTAACAAAATAAAGACATAGGTGTGTCTCAGTGGTGTAATTTCTAGTTCTCTTTGATCCACTCCCTTTACACGCCTGGGTAAACTCAGTCAACACAGGCATCTCCACTTTTTGTCAATCCACAATCCCATGCCACCTTAATGTACATCAGATGGTAAATGTTTGTTTGTCATTTAGGTGAAACAACAGCTTTTTTTCTTTTACCCCCACCCCATGCCCACCAACCACTTAGCTTCCATTCTTAACATTTTATAGTCTAACTCCATACTTGTCAACACTGTAGAGCCTCAGTTCTCCATTTATCTAAGGATGTTGTAATTCACTGACCCTTGACTGCCATAAAAGCTGGACAAACACAGGAACTCAAAGCAAAGATAATGAGGATAAACAGCAGAGGAACTCAGTTTGCCTGTGTGTGCTCATGAATGCATGTTTGCGCAAATGGACACTCAGCACAAGACCTCACTGTGTTTTTTTTTTTTGTTTGTTTGTTTGTTTTTTGGCATAGACAGTGTTGGTCAACGTTTGAACACTTTCATTGTTCACAGTTCCAGAATTAAAGACAAAGCCAAGAAGTTAAAGCAGGCTGGCAATGCCACATAATACTGTTCTAGTCAGCTGCTGTCTCCCCACGGCCAGGTGAGCTGGTCTGGGTCAGGGCAAAGACTGAGTGAATGTAAGGGGTCACAGATAACCTTTTGAGAAAACAAGGGCTTTTACACAGTGAATGCTCCACTAGACAATAAGATTCACTGGAGGAGGTCAAGCTGCAGAGAAGATATTCCACCCTGACCTCAGCTCCAAGGGCAGGAGCAATGGAGGTAAATACAACTTGTTGGTCGTTGAGGGGAGGTTAGCTTTCTCTATATTACTCAACATGCTAAATAAGAGATTTTCAAACTTTTTCACTTTCTGGACCCAAAAGTTAACTTACAATAAGTTAAATTTTACAGTGACTTAAGCTGTGGAAGTGATCTTGCCCTGTAGTGACCCCTACAAAAAGCAAAATTTTGCTTCAGAGAGGTGTTTTGATGTGAAAGGTGTCTTAAATGCTTGTTTGAATGCCTTGGACAAGCATTTAAACACAAGAGATCTGACACTGATCCAGCATCACTCAGCTGATGTTAAATGTATCATTTTGGTAATTACAAATATAGTAGCTTTTAATTTTTTAAAAGATGTTTTTTAGTCTCTTTTTCTGATATTTTTCTGGGATTTATTCATTTATTATTCATGTTCCCAGTAATTTTACTAATTTGCACATCTCAAAGGGTTAAGTTGATGAGATGTTTAGATGATCCCTCATACATTTTCTGCAATATAACAAATTATAGTGATTTAGAGTGAATTAGGCAGGGTGAGCCACCACACGTATTCATAATAGGGAAATTCTGGAATGCATTACAGCCTGAAAAATAAAAATAAAAAATTGACAGAAAACATTACTGAACACTTAAATGAGAAGGGAAACATGCTGAAAAACAGGAGTTCAAATGAGTTGAGGAAGAATCCCTGTCATATCAAAGCTTTGACATATACAGTATTAAATGCATACATAACCACTCAAACACACACATCTATGTTGCTGGTCAAACATCTGAGATTTCTTAACTTCAGGTCACAGGTCACCATAATTTCCCAGGACTAGAGGTGAGGCCATGGGGCCAGCTATGTTTGAAGTAATCCCTTAGAAATGAAAACATTATGGTAGACCCTATTTCCGAGGAAGAGAAGTAGAATGATTGGACAATGACATCATCACCATGGCCTTTCTTTTGCTTCTCCACAACTATCTCTCAGACACAACTGCCCACCTGCCCATCTGTGGCTGATAAACGGCCAGAACTGGGGCTCCCACTCTGGGAGTTCAGCATTGAGATAAGGAAAAAATACATTCTGTTGCACATCAAATATACTATTTTAAAGTTAAGACATTCAAAAGGCCATGAAAAGAATCTGCATACTTGAAATACTATAAGGACATGCATGTTAGTAATTTTTAGTCCATGCCCATTGGAGGCAGCCACACCAACCCTCCAGTCTACGCTTGTCACCTAGAAATAGCTGTCACTGCAAAATTAATATTTAGTGGAAACTGGATATGCAGATGACTTTTGGGTTGATTAAAACCATAATTTGCCAGCATGACTGATTTTTAAGAACTGGACCATGCTGCATATAAAATGTTGACTCAAAAAAAACAACACATTGCTCATTAGCTTTCATATAATTATTATAAACATTCCTGATGGCAGTGTGCATATAAAATACACAAATGCATCAGCTGCAGTAAGAATATGCAATGAACTGTGATATTATAAAATATTCATATGGTTTTAGTATTAAAACCATATGCATTATTGATTATTGCCTGATGTAACGATATGTTCTTTCTCTTTTTCTCTCGTCTTCTCTCTCTCTCACACATGCATAGCTGTCATAGCTGTGTTCAGGTCAGCATTGGTTCTAGTAAATAGGGGCCTTTCAGCTGTATGAGCTGCTCAGGACCTGGTTGGGTAACCTGCCAGAGGGCACACAATGGATCTTTTCATCAAAAACACCGAAATGGAAAAAGTCCATGTTTCATATGTCATCACTGCTGCTTTTTTAATCAGTTTTATCTGTTGTTGTTTTTTTTACTCTGCATTTTTAAGTACTAGATTGCTTCTTGGAAATCACTTTCTACCCTTGGCTTGAAAAGTGCTATATAAGTAAAGCCATTATTACTCCCTGATGATATGCCTCACTACTGTACTTTTGACCTTCCATTAGTGATCATTGTAAGGCAGTCATCCAGCCACAGATAGAACCAAAAACTAATTATGTAAATGGTAAATGGACTGCATTTCTATAGCGCTTTTCTAGTCTACTGACCACTCAAAGCGCTTTACAATGTTTTTGCCTCACATTCACCCATTCACACACTGATGGCAGAGGCTGCCATGCAAGGCGCCAGCTGTCCATCAGGAGCGGTGAGGGGTTCAGTATCTTGCTCAAGGATACTTCGACACTCTCTGGAGGAGCCGGGGATCGAACCGGGAACCCTCCAGTTACCGGACGACCGCTCTACCTCCTGAGCCATGCCGCCCCATGTTTCCAAAAAAACATGACTTTACTGTCTTTAACCCCATAAAAGATACTATCCAAGTTCCAAAACCTCTACTTTTAATGCATAAACAAATGATAACAAAGCTTATGCGTATATAAAAGGCAATGTGTCCCGGTACCCATTTTTTGAGGAAATGCCTCTTTTCATGTTATTTTCCTATTTGCATTGATTGCACAGGTAGGTGTTAGCCTGCTACGGCACTGCTGCCTGATGCAACTCCTCCAATGCCCACAGGTCAGCTAGCTGCAGGGTTGTCAACCAGGTACCACCACTCATCAACGTTTCGCCCCTTTAAAACCTTGAACGTCTCCTGGTGACGGGGCAGTGACAGGGAAGTCTGCCTGCCACCCCCTGCAGCAAGCCCTTGTGCTAGATGGTGCTCCAACACGTGTCCTTCCCCTTCAACCATAGCTGAAAGCTGCTCTAGGTCTTTGAGGTCTTTCATTGGTTTGCTCCAGACACTCCCATTTGCCTCAGGAGGTGAACAGCTGAAGATCCAACTCTCATACTGCAGTCCTAGGTGGAGATAACTGCCATCACTGGGACTCTAGGAGTGGCTCTTGTCACCCCAACCTTCTCTAATGATCCAGAGGTGGTGGAGGATGGTGTTTCCTCTTTTCCTGTCTCCACCTCTTTAAGACTTCGGCCAGCTTGCTCAGAACCGGTCATGTTGCCAACTGTACTGATTTTGGGAAAGCATGTTCTTGCAGCCTGACCGGATGTGGTGGAGGATTGCATTTGGTGCTGCAGAGGGTGCCGCATTCTTCTTGGCCAAACCACAGGTGCAGGTTCAGTAGGCAGGCAACGGTGTCATACATCGCCTTGAGGAGGCAACTGAGCATTGCCTGTGGTATCTCCACAGGTCTGCCATGCTGTTCCTGCCAACAATGCCCTCCCATGTTGTCCGGGCCCCCTGTTGTCCTTGTGCTACAGCTTTGATCTTATAGCACTCGTTCTCCAGGCTCATCGCCTCAGCCACCACCAGCTCCTTCCTCTCTTTCCTGTTGGCCTTGGACCAGAACTGCAGGACTTCTCTGAATTCAAGCCCTGCTCCTCCTGTCTGAACTCTGCTGATGACCTCCTTGATGCAGCCTGCTTATTGCCCATTCAACTTCAGCATGTTCTTTCCACTTATAGCCAGCGCATAACTGGACGTTGGCATTACTCATTGCCAGGTCAGTGGAATCGTCTCCAACACTAACCTGGTGTTCTCCAGTTTGTTTGACTGTAGGGGCAGCTGAAGGATGTTCCTTCTGATGGGACCGGTTTCAGAGAGGCATTGCAGCAAGCCCAGCCACTTCCAGATGAACAAATTCGCTTTTCCGTCCATCTTGCTTGTCATAGATAGTAGGATTTCACACAACATTGGTCGAATCTTGCGAGGCAATCATTCAGCTGTTTTATCACAACTTTCCCTGCTTGCTTGTCAGAGAGCTCTGCTGTGTACTGTCTCCCAAGGCTTTTGATGGGTTGATCAACCAGCAGAGGGATCTTTTCACCACACACGACAAAGATGGTGCTGTTGCTCCTGATTCCCTTGCTGACTGAGAGGCTTTGGGACTTGCCAGGCTTGATCTTCATCCTTTCCCAGGACATTAGCTTGTCCATTCTCTTCAGCAGTCTCTATGTGCATGGCGCTGTTGGCAGTACGTTTGGAATGTCGTCCATGGGGCAGTCTCCTCCACCGTCTGCCTCGCTCCAATGAGGATTACCTTGAAGTCACAAAGAAGATGGGTGATATTGAGTACCCAATGGCGATGCCTAACTCCAGTTGCTGCCTGGAAAACTCCTGGAGGGTGAATGCCATCAGCAGGTGCTTGAAGTAACCTGAGACCAGGCTCCTGATGTTGATGGGCATGTGGTAGAATTCGGTGGCGTAATCGATGAGCTGGTGAGTTGCTGATCCATACATGTTCACATGATAAAGCCAAGCAACGTGTAGGTTGGATCTTTCACACTTGGCCTACTGGATCTGCTCCCAGATCACACCGGAGTGCTCCACACAGCCTCGGAAGCTGGGAATTCCTGCCCTCTGCCAGCTGGTGTTGACATATTTGTTCTCCAGCAATAAGTTGGTCAGTCTTTGTGCCAAGATGGAGAAGAAAATCTTGCCTTCAATGTTGAGCAAGGCGATGCTCTGGAACTGGTTAATTTCTCTGGAGTCTTTCTCTTTGGGGATGAAAACAGAGACAGCTCTTTGCCACACCTCTGGGATGCACTGCTTTTCCCAGGCAGTTTGCATGAGGGTCCACAGCAGCTTAAGTACTTCCGGGGAAATCTTGTAGAGTTAGTAGAGTATCCCGTTGGTTCCTGGGGCTGATGAAGTTCTATCCTTAATCACAACCTCTTGGACATTGAACTTTGGGGGGAGGGTGTTGAGCTGGGACACAGATCTGGGCAAGGCAGGTGGCTTGGTGACCCTAAAGGCTCATTCATCACTGATTTGTAATACTGCCTCCTGCTGTGCTCCTCCAGCTCCTCTCTAGTGACCAGTCTCCCATTCTTTGCTTCCTCCAGCAGCTGCAGGCACCAGGGTCACACACGATGGTTGCCCTGCTCTTCCCACTCCCAAGTACACCAGCCAATAATACACTATTTTGAAGGCAAAGTAGCAGTTTTATTAAACTTCAGAGAGAGCACAGCCAAAATAATAAATAAAACCGCTAACTCAAACTCCCTGCCTTACCTGTTAGAAAACAAATTAAACAAAAGACAATCAAACAATCAACGTGGCCGAGCCCACGCGGTCGACCAAATCGTCCATGCGCGGGAGAGGAAATGAATCGGGTTTGGTGATGCTATTCAGCCTCCGATAATCATTGCAAAAACGGGGGGTCTGATCGGATTTTGGCACCAACAACGATGGTGAACTCCAGGGACTACAACTGGGAACAGCAAAACCATTCTCCAAGAGATACTTTACCTCTTTTTGCATTACAGCACGTTTGGTTGGATGGACACGATATGCGTGCTGTTTTATGGGTTTGTGATTCCCTACGTCAATGTCGTGAGACAGTACGTGTGTTTGGGTGGGAGTACCACCGAAAAGTTTTGGGAAATTTTGGATGAGCTTACTAATGTCACCTCTGGCCGAATCACACAAGTGTGCCAAATGGGCATCTAAATTGGACAAAATCTCAGTGTTACACAGGCGAGCACATAAAACAGAAGCGCCAATGTCATCCAGCCCGTCATCTTTTGGGTCATAAGCGGGCCGGGAGACAGCGACGGAGGCTACCGGAGAGACTACCAGCGACGAGGCACTTGATGCGCGGTCAACATACTGTTTGAGCATGTTGATGTGGCACACACGAGTTTTCCTTTTACGATCGGGGGTTTGGATCACATAATCTGTGTCACTGATTTTGCGGTCAATTACATATGGGCCGGAGAATTTTGCCTGCATTACAGAGCCACCAACAGGTAACAAAACTAAAACACGGTCACCTGGCTGAAAAGAACGCACCACAGTTTTCTTATCAAAATTTTGCTTCATTTTGGACTGAGCAGAGGAGAGAGACTCACGGGCCATTTCACAAGCGTGATGTAATCTCTCCCGAAATGAACTGACATAATCCAAAATGTTCTGGCCACTGGACTGGTGGGAGAGCCACCGCTCCCGCAACAGGCGCAGAGGACCGCGCACAGTGTGACCAAAAACTAACTCAGCGGGACTGAAACCCAAGGACTCCTGTTGAGTTTCCCGCACAGCAAACATCATCAAAGGCAACCCTTCATCCCATTCACGGTTCGACTCCGTGCAGAATTTGCGAAGCATACTTTTAAGCGTCTGGTGAAACCTTTCTAGGGCACCTTGACTCTCTGGATGATAGGCACTGGACGTTTGGTGTTTGACATTTAATTCAGACATTACCTGAGCGAAAATCTTAGACATGAAATTTGTGCCTTGGTCGCTTTGGATGCGTTTGGGAAGACCAAATGTGGAGAAGAACTTTACAAGTGCTTTGACAATGGCACGGGCCTTCAGTGTGCGCAGTGGGATAGCCTCAGGATAACGGGTGGCTGTACACATCACCGTGAGGATGTACTGGTGACCAGACTTGGTTTTTGGTAAAGGCCCAACGCAATCAACAATGACATGCTCAAATGGTTCACAAATTACTGGAATGGGATGCAGTGGAGCAGCAGGAATCTTTTGGTTCGGTTTACCAGAGACTTGGCAGGTGTGGCACGAACGACAAAACTTAACCACATCCGACTTTAAGCCGGGCCAGAAGAAATAACGCAAAATGCGTTTATAGGTTTTGCTGATACCTAAATGACCAGACAGACAATGATCATGGGACAGAGTCAAGACCTGCAAGCGGAGAATCTTTGGGACTACAATTTGTCGCACGGACTCATGTGTAACACTCGAAGACCAACAGCGCATCAGAACACCATCATCCAGAAGGTAAGTCACAGTCTTATCAGGGGATTGCTTGTTTACCTGGGACAGACAGTATGTTAAAGTGGGGTCAGTTTGCTGTTCTCTAATGAGATGCTCCCTATCTACTGGCATTTTCAGACACTCATCGGGGCAAAGCTCAACAGACACGTTACATTTTACGTCACCATTTTTGTGGGCTGCGCTTGTCTGAACAGAATCACTTAAAGAGTCACCTAAATCCACACACTCAGAAGTTTCGGGGATTGTGCCCGTCTGAACAAAATCACACAGAAAAGAGTCACGTAATTCCACACAGTCAGCATTTTTACGTGCCTGCGCACGAGTGACGGCACACACAGGAAACAGAGGGGGCGAGTCTAGCGCAGCGGGCGAGACGCAAACCGTGAAGGTCGGGTCGTCAGTAACTACCGGGGACGGAAAAACTTTCCCCCCCGCCACATCATTTGCAAGAATTAAGTCAATGCCAGCTATCGGCAGCTGGGGCCTCACAGCAATTTTGAATTTGCCTGACACGACTGGAGAGGTTAGCTGGACAAAATGGAGAGGCGCACGCACCGCAGTCAACTTTACTCCCCACACCAGAATATCTGCGCCATAATATGAGTCAGCCGAAAAAGGCAGGACACCTTCACGAATGATTGTTTGTTTTGCACCGGTATCCCGGAGGATAGTAATTGGGACGCTATCTGCCTCACCCACTAAAGAAACAGAGCCCTTGGTCACAAACGGACGGAAATCTTCATCGATCTCCTCACACTCGACTGAGGGCTGAGGAGGAATAGATGTGGATTTGGTGTGAATCAGACCAACCGGTGAGGGTGTTTTGGCATTTTTGGACAGCTCTTTCTTTTTAAGAGTGGGGCAGTTGGCGATGAGGTGTCCTATCTCATGGCAATAGAAACATTCTCGCTGTTCCGACACAGCAGTGGGGTCACGGCGAACACTTCTGGGGGACCTAACTCTCCTGCTGGGAACTGGATCCCGCCGAATTGGAGGAGAAAAGGCACTTTTGTGCGTTAACGCAAATTCATCGGCCAATACGGCAGCAGCAGTAATAGATGAGACCTTCTGTTCATTTAAATAAACAACAACACGCTCTGAGAGACAGTTTTTAAATTCCTCCAGCAGGAGGAGCTCACGAAGGTCATCCATAGACTTAACCTTGCTGGCCTGACACCATTTGTCAAAAAGCGCGCCTTTCTCTCTCGCAAACTCTACATAAGTCTGGGTGGCAGTCTTTTCACATTTTCTAAATTTCTGCCTATAGGCTTCAGGCACTAATTCATAAGCACGAAGTACGGTGGCTTTCACAATATCATAGTTAAGACTATCCTCTATAGACAGAGATGTACATACTTCCTGAGCCTTACCTACCAGTTTACATTGGAGCAGGAGGGACCACATATTTTTTGGCCAGTTCAGAGTAGCTGCTATGCGCTCAAAAGCATTAAAATAGGAGTCAACCTCAGACTCTCTGAACGGTGGGACTAAGGCAATGTGCTTGCTCACATCAAAGCAGTCTCGAGCTCGGGGTTTAGGTAAGGGTGGTCGGGATGCTGGGATGGGACTGGAAGCTACAGAGGCTCCCCTCTCTAGCTCCAGAGCCCTTACCCTCAAGTGCATGGCTTCCACCTCCAACTCACGGTTTCGCAGCTCCACCTCCCTTATACGCAGTGTCAATGCGAGATCCTCAGTTTTCATTCCTCGCGAAGGGGGGTCCATGAGTGGGGTTGTAACACCAGCTTCACCCTCAGCTCCAACTTCAGAAGCTGATTCAAAGTAACCCCTGGCACAGAGCTCCTGAAAGACTAGCTCCTTGATTTCTTGTTTTTTTGCATTCAGAGGCACATGCACATCAAAAAAAGTTGCAATCAGACACAGATCATCCCTCGTACATCTATCCAATTTTGCCACTGTTGGATCTGTAGCGAAATCCTCCAATTTAAACTCCATACCGCCACCCCCACAAAAGAAAAGACTGCCAGCCAGACAAGCAGAGACAAAAAGACAAATACTCACCAAACTTACCCGAAACGACGAACGAATAAAATAATTGACGAGCCCCCAAATCATGTTATGACCCTGGCCTAGGGGCACCAGGGTCACACACGATGGTTGCCCTGCTCTTCCCACTCCCAAGTACACCAGCCAACAATACACTATTTTGAAGGCAAAGTAGCAGTTTTATTAAACTTCAGAGAGAGCACAGCCAAAATAATAAATAAAACCGCTAACTCAAACTCCCTGCCTTACCTGTTAGAAAACAAATTAAACAAAAGACAATCAAACTTACCTACCTCCTAATCTAAAGTAAAACAGGAGAAAAAGAACTATAACAAAAAGGCTTCTCCCTCCTACAGAGGACTGCTACTTCTCTCACTAATATTTACAATATTTACAAAGGTGGTGACGGGGTCACCACAAAACACACAATGCTAAGGGCAGATAATTTTCCACTATTCCAAACCGATGTCTATCTAACACTCAAATCACAGACGCTGGAAATAGTTGGCTGCTGTCGGTTGGGAGTCAGAGAGTCAGAGACTGACGGCTGGGATCAGCTGGCATTTAAAGGGAATAATCAGCCAATCAGCGGCAGCAGCTCGGTCACGTGGTCAGCTGGGAGAGGCTCGCACACCTGCAGCTCATGAAAACAGACAGCTGATTTCTGATGCAGAGAGGGAGGGGAGAGAAAGAGCTGTCAGCACACAACAAAAAGTAAACACAACAGATACATGACCCCTGGTCATAACACTTGCGTACCTGAGAGGGTTCTTTAGGAAGCTGGCTCGGTCCTTCTCCTTCCTCTTCCTCCACCTTCGAATGCGCTCCACCATCCACAGGTGGGCTAGCCTCTGCTTGATCTTGTCCCACAGCCCTTTGAGGCCTTCTCTCTCACTCTGTATTGCTTTTCTCTAGTACTTACCAAGTTGACGAAAGCCATTTTGTTTGAATTGGAAAGTAGATCTGGCAGGTAGTGTCTGCAGAAAACCTGCACATAGTAGCCTTGCTCCAGGAAGAAACTAGAGTGTGGATACCCAAACCAAGCCCATCGTTACCCAGCTGGTTGGGTTGGTCTCAGACAAAAATTTTGAAATTATGTTCGGGTTTGGGTCTGGTTTGGGCACA